>NW_024347790.1:2543758-2544336 GCF_902729225.1 Pteropus medius | reverse complement strand
AGAAAAAAAATCCTATAAAGCATTCTAAGAAAATTAGGTAGAATATTTTTCATAATCCTACCTTGAGAAATGTCTTTCTACGTATGAAAAAACACTTAGAAATTGCAAAGGAAAACAGTGATGGATTTTAAACTTCCCTACGGTTAAAAAAAAAAAAAAAGACATACGACAAGTTTATAGGTAAATAACAAGTTAAGGGAAATATTTGTTATGCATCTTTTTAAAGGTGCTTATAGAAAGTCATTTCATAAATCAATAAGAGAAAGAAGAATTCTCCACTAGAAAAAATGGGCAAAAAACAAAGAGGCAACTCACAAAGGTAGAAATACAGATACCATGAAATGCTGTTAGAGATCAAAGAAAGTCCTATTAAACAACAACGCTACACCATATTTCACCTATCAGACTGGCAAAGGCTAAAAAGAGGGATCCTACCCAGGGTTAGGTAGACAGCGGTAAATAAGGCCCTTTGATCCGCGGCTTGTGGGAGTGGAAATTGATACCCCTTTCGAATGTGCAATCTGGCACTGGGTACCTGAATTCAAAATACGCATATCATTTGACCAGCAATTCCACTT
>NW_024347790.1:2542646-2543632 GCF_902729225.1 Pteropus medius | reverse complement strand
ACAGGCCCTGGGGACGGGGCGGGTGACAGAGAAGAGGATTCTGGCAGATTTCCGAAAGGAGGGGATGGGGGCGGGGCAGTCTGGGAAGACAGGCAGAAGGCGGAGCAGAAGAGGATGGGAGGACAGAGGTACCGCCCAGAGAACATTGTGCAGCTGGGGACCCGAGCAGTGCCCCGAGGACGCGGCCGCGATGTATGTGGGAACAGGGCAGGGAAAGTAACAGGAATACAAATGATGGCTGCAGGTGAGGACCGCTTTGGGGATGAGGAAACGGACGCTGTGGCACAGCTCAGCTTCACACGGCTGTAAAGACAGAGCTGGTCTTTGAGCCCAGGTCCCTCTGCCTATGGAGCTCAGGCCACAGCCAGGAATCTGGACTCTACCTTGGTGGTCATGGGCCACTGTGGAAGACCTGTGGCAGAGTCAGATTCGCCTTTCTGGAAATTTCCTCTGGCGGTGATTTGGAGAGGCAGCCGGAGAAACCTGTTATGGGGGCTAATCACATGAAGCAAGGCTAAGAAAGGTGGAAGTGGGAATGGAGCATTGGAGATTTTGAAAGATAAAATTCACAGGACTTGGGGACACATTGAGTGAAAGGCAGAGGATGGATGGAGAATGACTCGATTTCTAGCTGACATGACAGGAAGAGCGAGAGCCGACCTCCAAACAAGTGCCTACGGCTTCCTGGACACACCCGATGTCCACAGCTTTGCTTTCACTCTTCCCTTCCCATGAAACATCACTGCACATTGTCTCCACGGTGAAACCCCATCCGTCCTTCAAAGCTATCTCCAGTGCCACCTCTTTCATGAAGTTGTCCCAGAAAACTCTTCCTTCACCCCACCAGAGTGTGAGTCCTGGGGCACTTTGCTTTTATCCGCCTGCTAGTTAATCAATTATGCAGATATCTTGTTTTCCTCTCTTGTCAGCCTCCTGATGGCAAGGGCCACATGGCCACGTCATATCCCTTTCCACATTTTTTTTTC
>NW_024347790.1:2538137-2542629 GCF_902729225.1 Pteropus medius | reverse complement strand
TGCAGCAGAGCCTCTTGGGTACAGCTGACATTTAAAAAGTTGAAATAAAGGAAACAAATAGTTCTCCTCTCTTTCCTCAATTAGATTTTGCTTTCTCAGCTTTTAGCAAAGAAATAGCTTAAACATTTCTTGCTCCAGAAGAAACCAAAAGAGTTGGAAGGAAGTTTCGGAATGCCTGCAGATTTTCTTAATCCTTAACTGGCTGATAACACTGCAGGAAACCATCTTAAGGAAAACACAGGGATGAAATGGGAGGGTCCTATTACCACTTTCTTGCTTTACTGAACAGAACATTTGGGGAGTAATTTCCAGTGGAATGTATTCCAAACGTATATAAATAGTCACGGTCAGTTTGGTGAAAGTGTGTGTTTCCAAGATGAACTGATAAACTACGCAAGATAAAAGAGGTCAAGTGGACAAGATGGATTGCATGGGACTTTTATAGACACAGCTAGAGCAAGTGCACGAGAGCTCAGGCATTCTACGAGTCTGCCTCATTTAAAGGGAGCACAATACGTAACTCTAATCTCAAAAAACAAATTATAATTAAATAAATACGGGGAGGATTGTTTACAAAAGCGAAAATATTCCAAACTCTGTAGTAGGTCAAGTACAAACAGATATTCATGCAAGATAGAAGGCTGATCCTTGGTAAAAGGGAGTCAACCCAGCACCCGCTGCTACATAATGCTTTGGCCGTGGCAGTGACATGATGGGAACGCTCCTGGAGCTGTCTTTCTTTTTCAACCACTTCGTTCACCTAGCCAGAATTTCTCAAGGTTCAATGCCTAGAACACTAACCCCAGAAAGTTTTTTACCAGGGGGGTGTTATGGTCAGATACATTTAAGAAATATTTAATGTTCTAACATCTCAGAGGATCACAATGCATCTTGGCATCATGATGGCTCTGAAACGTCCTATTATAAATTAACTTTTACCTTCATTATATTTTTTTCCTCAATTTATTTCATGATGGAACCTCTGAGAGGCGTAAAAGTAAGACCTACTTTTGAAACAGTGTTGAAACACTGTTCCCCAAAAATCCATGGGGAACCTAAAGACCTTATGCTCTCTGAGTCTCCTTCCTTCTTCTGAACCTCACCTTGTCCCTTCGAAATTCAACAGCCCTGTTGCTCACTTCCTCAGAGCCCAGATACGAGACTAGAACACATGAAAAGAGCATTGAATTCATTTCTAGTTGCTAATGGATGATTTTTTTTTTTATCTCTCCCAAGGAGCATTCACATTTGTACTGAGGCCTGCTGGAATGCAATGGTTAAATTCAAAGGAAATGCCGAATACCAAGAATCTCATGCCTAGATGTCACAGAAGAAAAGCCACCTTCTCTTTCCATGTGTAGGGTCACCACTAGGAGAGCAAAGGGAGAGTATTCCTTCTCTCTCTGCCATCTAAGTAACCGGAGCCACGACAAAATACCACGCTTGGCTCCTTTGTAAACTGTGCCAAGCTCCACCCCTCACCTTTACCTGGTTCACTCCCTTTCATGCTTTAGGAACCAAACTCAAAATTACTTCCTCCTCCCTGATCCCTAGAGTAGAATAAAAAAATGGGCTAATCCACTTTCATAAGCCCAGTCCATTTGCTGCCCTGCCCCTGTAGCATTTATCACTGTATGCAACAGCTGCTTGCTTCTCCGTCTCAAACACCAGGACTTAAAGTGTGTGGAGACACAGATTCAGTCTGTCTTATCTGCTTCTGTGTGCCCAGATCAGGGTACAATGTAGTAGGAAATCCATAACTTGAAGAATAGAGGAATTTGTTTGTTTTTACTCCTATGGGACTAATAACCCAATTTTCAAGAAGAAATTTAAAAGACGGTGAATGTAAAAAGCGAATAAGTTGGCGAGAGTCAAATGGTCCCATTCAGCCATGCACGTTAACTGAGCATCGCTAGATAAGGCATTACAGAAGAAACTGTGGGAAAATGAAAGACATTTAAGATTCAGTCCCTACCTTTAAGGAAATGAAAATAACAGAGTGACAGTCCTAACTCTTCCACTAGCCTTCAGACATGGCTGATGCAAGACAGCATCTCTGAGACCTGACAGTGTTCTGAATACTGTGTAGGTTGGCCAATTCCCTTTTGATCCACTAATTAAGAACATGCATGTTTGTTACATAGTTTCACCCTAGCCCACAGTGCCAGTGGCTGACAATAGGGTACTTACTGTTGCAAGAAGGGACACCACAGGACACCTAAGTGACGTGGTGTGTTTCTGGGACTAAATACTGTTCAGGCACCAGTGCAGCAGGCCGAAGTGCAAGGGACCCAGCGCACGGGGAGCTGAGGAAGTCGGGGGTGGAGCTGTGTAGCTTTGCTGGTGTGTATGAGTGCAGCTGAATGGGGAACATCTGGGTTCTGTCAGAGTTTCCCAGAGATCATCTCTGTCTAACTCTAGCATGAGCAAATTAAGGTTGATAAATTGTATGACTCTTTCAGGCTTTAAAGATCCCAGATGCTCTGCTCCATTAATGGATGCTCTATCTCCACTCAATCTGACACCAAAACAGAACCCTGAAAACAGACCAGACCCCCACTCCCCCGACCATCCAAGCTTACCCAGGACAGTACGCTTCTTTCAGCCCAGATTCCAGGGTGCAAACTCATGTACGCAGTAGGGGCGTGTGTGTACACACGCTCATGCACGTGCATGTGTGCTCTTACACGTTTTCAGACTAGAGCTTATCTTCATTACAGGGCCTGTGTGCACGATCCTGACCACCAAATGCACATCTGGAAACACAAATTGCTGCACTCACCCAGAATTCCTTAAACACCAGACTGTCCACTATGGAATCATTCCAAGAAAGATGAGATCATTTGTGTCATTTGGAAACTATCGTTTTACACAAATATAACACATTGCTAATAATAACACCTAAGATTGTTCTGTTCTGACTCTCTAGCACTCGATTCGCTCACTCGGCCGTTTACATGGCTGACCGTGTGTTTTGTTTATATCAGTAGAGAACAATCAAAGGTAGCTTGAAGAATAGGATTTGGAGTATTTAGCTAAAGTTATTCTGTTTGAGATTCTAGAGATCAAACACCATTGGAGAATGGCTCCTTGGTGGCCACACAGGTACCTGTAAGCATGCAACTCCAAACAAAGTATCTCTTATAATGGTACCTTTAGAATGGAACCGACTAGAAGGGGATCTCTCTAATGAAGGCAAAGCATCCTACGAAGACCCCACAGCTAAAAAAGAAGAAAGGGCCTACAGTTTCAGATTCTCTTTCTGAAAGGGCCCGAAGGGGAATTAGATAGAATTTATCCTCCATGACATCGTCCCTAAATTCCTTGTTGAGAACTGATGAGTAAGAATGACTTAAAGCAAGGATTCTGTGCGCCCATGCTCTTAGCAAAGCGTGCCTCGACATGGGCCCCACGTCAGAGGCCTCCTGCATGGGGAGCACATTAATTTCTTCAGCTATTTATTATCTGATTTTCAAAGTTCTCCCATTTCCAGAGTCCAATGATCATATCGACAAGCCAACTTCCACTCATTCATTCATTCATCCATTCAACCAATGCTTATAGAGCATTTCTATTCCATGTGCTTGGCAAATAATAGGCTGGAGAATAATAGAACTGTGGTTGTCAAAATGTGGTGCTGGGACCAGGAATAGAGATGTCACCTGGTAACTTGTTAGAAATGCAAATTCTTGGGCTCCACCTCAGACCCACTGGACTGCAAACTCTGGGGGCGGAGCCCCAGAAATCTGTTTTTTAACAAGCCCTCGGGGAAATTCTGATGCACATTCTAGTAAGAGAACCACTGGCCTAGACCAAGGTCCCACCCTCTTCCTGTGGACCAGAAAGGCAATAAATAAATAAATAGATAATGTGTGATACGATGTCAGGCAATGATCAATGCTTTTTTTTTTTTTAGAGTAAATTAAGGAAACAGGGAGACAGGAAGGGGGTGCTGCTTCAGATAGGGCAGTCAGAGAAGGCAAGGCTCCCTTCTGAGCAGGGAATGAAGTGAGCGGCTGGGACATGTGCTGAGCTGGCTCAGCACCATAGTGCTGCATTCTGTTTCCCTTCAGACTTTCCAGATACATATCAGACCACACTGGAGACACTCTGGTCTCACCAGCCCAAGAATGCCCTGACTCCTGAAGAAAAGTAAAAATTCAGCACCTGCTCTAAACCTCCAGCTAAGTTTGGAAATCCAAAGATAATAAAACAGCCAAGAGCCTCGATGATTTCACTCACCATTTGAAATGGACATAAGAAGGAACTCCTTAACAGCAAAGACAGTTAACAGAGCAGGCTGCCAAAGAAGGCAGAGGAATGCTTTCGTGAAGGAAAGACTCTTCTCCAAAACTCATGGTTCAAGTGTGATTCTGGTGGGAGGCAAGCCTGAAATAGATGACCCTTTGGGGTCACATTTATCTCCAAGATCACAAACATCTGCTATATATATACATACATACATATACATACACATACACACACACACACA
>NW_024347790.1:2448060-2537766 GCF_902729225.1 Pteropus medius | reverse complement strand
TGCTTTTGACAAAAATCCTCCAATATACCAAAGAACAAGATAACGATCATACATGGACCCTTCATCTAGAATCCAAAATTGTTAACATTTTGCCACATTTTTTTTATCTACATAGATGGGTAGATAAATAGATAATGAATAGATATTGCAAGTCACTTAAAAGTAAATTACAGATATCATGCCCTAAATAGAAATATATATACATATGTATATATAATCATGCATCTCCTAAAAATAAAGGCATTTTCCTACAGAATCACAATATTATTATCATTGCTAAGAAAATTATCAATGATGTGCAAGACAGATGCTATTCCTGTATCTTGGGGGTCAGCTCAGCCAATAGAGGAAGAGCCAGTAGTGAGGAGACACAGATACCATGTAATGTGAATCCCTCATTGGCTCAAGACATACTGATCACTTACCTTTCACCTTACCGCTATGCTTGAAAATTTCTTCTTACTTTTAATATGGGATTTTACCTTTGCGGTGGACTCACTCATTGTTTACAGGGGCCATTTGCCCCAGGGCTGCTGGGATTAGACTAGGGTGATGGATGACCCTAGTCAGTGGACCGATAAGAAAAGGAGCTGGACAACCAGTCAAGGTCATCTAAGTAGAGGCACTAATAGAAGAGCTGGGGGAGTGCCTGGTCAGGGAGTGTCTGGGCCACAGCAAAAGATTCTTTGCCCCTTTAGCATGCGTGCGGAGTGGGGAAGGGGGTCATCTCTCCTGCCTACATTTTTTAAAGGGTTTGTCTAAAAGAGACACCAAGCTTGACTCTCGGTGACAAAAGTAATACCATAATTTTTGAATAGAATGCTAGAAGTATAAAAGAATAT
Source organism: Pteropus medius (assembly GCF_902729225.1). NCBI lineage: Eukaryota > Metazoa > Chordata > Mammalia > Chiroptera > Pteropodidae > Pteropus > Pteropus medius. Next base: position 2,536,924 of record NW_024347790.1, on the reverse strand, counting down.
GAGGTTTGTTCATTCAGCAAATACTTGTGGAACATCTATTAGACGCAGGAATCTATTAGACCATTTAGGAGATTTGGACAATCAGTCCCAAGGTTATAGAGCAGAGCAATGGGAAGAGATTATGGGTGACTTTCCTAAGGACACATAGCTATCATGGTGGTGGCACAGCTCCTTTAAAACATATGTTTCTTAATGTCCCATCCAAGGCTGTCTTCACCAACCCATATCGGCCTTGGTGACATTTAATACGACATGAGTCTTTTGTTAGTGAGATTACATGTGAGTTTCAGGAGGGCAGAAACTTAGACGCGTGCTCCTGTTGCATCCCCGACACAATGCTGAACACCTGTGCTGGATGTCAGGCACGTAACAGGTGCACGATACGTTGTCTAACTAAGTGAACATGCCCATCTAAGGTCTTCCAATATAGTATAACATCTTCTCACATTTTGTAGCAAATACTTCTAATTTGAATTTAATTTGCTTTACCTCTCCCACTTAAAGACGACGAAGTTAGAGGGGTGATGATGATGATGAGTTAAACAGCTAAGGGTATTTTGTTTTTCTCAGATCTGATCTTACTTTTCAGAAGCGACTTATTCTAATTTTAGTCTTAAATAATGAAAACCTTTCAAGCAGAAGCTATTTGACATCACTCTCCGGAGGGAAAATCAATACTATTGCAAGTTCTCAGTGTAACTGTAACAATAATTCATTGATCTTCTTCCCATTTTAAAGCTGAAAGAAACACTTTGTAGATTTTCTATGGTTTGACAAGAAACTGAAGCCATGTCTAGGTAACTTAAATAGTTCACGCATCACTTGGGTGGTAGCCTAATTGGCATTTAACCCAAAGCAGTATCCTCAACTGCAAATATAATTTAGAGACATCATTCCTATTGTTGCTCAAAGCCTTGACAACTTCTCCAACTGTCCTCAACAGGAAGTGGGCTTAATTTTTAACTCTGAATTTCCCCAGACACTTGAATGGCTTTTCAGTCTTCTCTCAGTTAGTAATTTGTGATAAAGAGTTAATAATTATCAAGACTTTGGAATTCTTCAGTCTGTAAGGTAATCTTCATATTAAGTTTAATAACCATTCAGACACCTCCTATTAATGTTCTCAGTGTTTCACAGATATTGAAGGCATTCTCCCAAAACCACCATCTGCTTTTTATTTATTTTTAATCCTATTTGCAATTATTCGAGCACCCTGTGGAGAAGTAGGCCATCTTTCTGTGGAGGTGGGCTATCTACCCACAATGCCCCAAATCTTATACTTGGTGTTTCTCAAGCTCAGTTAGAAACTCTGGCGGAGCTTCTGAGTCAGGAGCTTTACCTCCCACGGGGCTGTGTTATTAACTCGCTCTAGAAAACAACGCAGTGGACAAGAAGACTCGGTCCCTCAGTGTCTGCTGATCAGCTGCGGTGTGAAGCGGATGATCCCCAGCTTCAATTTCACTGGGCCTTATCCTCAGCCGCTTCACACAGGTCATTACACGTAACATTTTCTATTTACGTGTGTGAAGCATGTAAAAGGGCTGGAAGGGGCTGGTGGGACCCCAGACTCTCGGTTGCTACCCAGGGTCTGCTAAGGCCCAGCTCTCCTTCCACACCGTGCTCCCCATCTGACAACTGGCTCTGCTGTTCCCCGGGTCAGTTACCACTCAGAGTCACAAGGTTTTAAGGAGCAAAGGAGGGAACGGCATTTGGGAAAAGACACTGTCTGAGAGGTGTGGAAGAGTCTCACCTTCCATCCTTCACTCGCCCCTAACAACTACGGATACCACCAGCCCCTCTTAAGAGACATTTTTACCCAAATTCTGAGCACCAGCCCTTCTCTCTTCTGAAATGGCTGAAAAGACCCGTCCCTCTCATGCCCCAAATGTAAGGGGCCCTCATCAGGAGAAGAAGGGCCAGTGCACCTCTCGCTCCAAATCTCCCAGAGCTGAGTGCCACGAAGGCAGACAGCCTTCGAATCACCGAGAGAAAGCAGCAGGTCCGCACTCCCAGGGGCCGTGTGTGGATGGGACAGGCGCCTGGCCTGGCCAGGGTGCTGGAACCAGCGAAATGAACTACAGAAAAGAAAACTCACTTCCCCCAAGATGACTTTTCATGTGTCCCACAGCAGTGCCCGAGTAAGTCATATTCACGTGATTCTGAACTGTCTAATTTACACTTAGTGCTGGAAAATTGCACAGAAGCGATAGAGTAGACACCAAAGAAAGTGGTCTCACACCGCGGTTCCTTACCTGGGGAGGCCGCTTAAAGCCATCCAAGCGCTCCTTATGTGGCAAACACGATGACCTGGCTCTGCCTCCGTCTCCAGCCTGTGCTCACAGCCCCTCACTCCTCGTTCTGGAAACTGCAAACTGTTCGCAGTTTCTTGCACACTCTAGGCCAGGGGTCAGCAAACGCCACCTGTAAAGGTCCAAACGGTAAATAGTTTGAGCTTTGCAGTCCACGCACACTCTGTCACTATGACTCAACTCTGCCATCGTGAGAGTGGCCCAGAGGGGACTTAAAGGAATGCCTGTCTCGGGGAACACTTATCTGTGAAAATAAATTCGCCCTGATTTGGCAACACCTGCTGCAGGCCGTGTCTTACCTCTGAGCCTCTGCTTTCCGTTCCCTTCGCTTGGAATGACCTTCCCACTGAGAGGTCGTCTTCAGTCACGCAGACCGAACTACAGCGGTGGTCCCTTGCGATTATAACGGGGCTGAAAAATTCCTATCGCCTAGTGACGTCATAGCCGTGGTAACCTGGAGGTGGTCCTGACATCATAGTTATGGCAATGTCTTAAAGTCACAGCTGTGGTAAGTTTGTAGCCGCTGTATAGAGTTGTAAGCCATCGTAAAGTTGCAGCAGCTGTCGTAAAGTTGCAGCCGTCGTAAAGTTGCAGCCGTCGTAAAGTTGCAGCCGGCGTAAAGCCATAGCCCTGCGCATATGCATAGCACGATGCATCACTCACAGCTATCGACATAGAATAAGGATATAAAGAAAAATATTTTTATGTGGTTGTGTTTGTGTTTTAAGCTACATGTTATTACGAAAGAGTCAAAAAGGTTTTAAAAAATTTAGAAGTTTATAAAGTAAAAATGTTACCGTTAGCAAAGGTTCATTTATTACTGAAGAAAGAAAAATCATTTTTATGAATTCAGCGTAGCCTGAGTGTACAGTGTGTATCAAGTCTACGGCAGTGGACAGTACATCTTGGGCCTTCACTCACCACTCGCTCGCTGACTCACTTACAGCAGCTTCCAGTCCTGCAAACGCCATTTATTAAGTGCCCTAAATGGATGTACCATTTTTTATCTTTTATACCGTATGTTTACTGTACCTTTTCTATGTTTAGATATGTTTAGATGCACAAATATTGGCCATTGTGTTAAAATTGCCCACAGTATTCAGTACGGCGACATGCTGCACAGGTGTGTAGCTGAGGAGCGGTAGACTGTACTACGGTGCCCAGGTGTGCAGCAGGTTTGTGGGAGTGCACTCTATGCTGTTCCCACAATGACGATTTCACCTAACAATGCGTTTCTCAGGAGTATCCCATTGTCTAACAATACATGACTATCTAACTTTCTCCTTACTCTTGAAGGCACAACTTCATCAGCGACAGGGGCCACACCTTGACCTGCATAGCACCACCTAAGATCCTCACTGAGGTGCCTGACTCAAGGTCCCTTGGGCACTCCATGCAACCAGCTGCCACGGCAACTATGTTCCTATGGGCACAACCCAGGAGCCCCTCTTGTACCTGGGCCTCTCACCTCCTGACCAGGGACTTCCCAGTTGGTTCTGGTGTGAGATGTCACAGGATGCCCTGAACGCCCACATGTGCACCATCCAGATTTGGGGGGGGTCACCCCATGTGGAGAACTTATGATTAATGGGAAATGGTAGATAAACTCTTCTCCCCTCTGCTGTGTCGTTCTTCATGTGGCCTGTCTGAAGATGGACCTGCAAAATTAAGCAATCCTTTATGCTTAATACCAAGCAGGGTCCAGCTTGGCAATACACTCCTCTTGATGCTCTCAATTCTTCCATGATTTACCTTCTTTGTGCCTCACTCCTGCTTTCCTGGGATTAAACTCTAAGTAAAGCATTAGCATAAAATATTTTACCTAAGCCCTCTTTTCTAGGAAATAGGAACTAAAACAAGGTTAAGTATGCTTGTGCACAGATGTGCACGCACACAAGCGCGCGCGCACGCGCACACACACACACACACACACGATTGAGATAACTATTCTTCCCCAGGTCATCCTATAATACCTAATGCTCTGTTTCTACTTGTTTTTGTAATCATCTGCTTTTAATATACATCTTCCCCGTCGGACTCTGATCTCCTTGCAGGCAGAGACTATATCTTTATATCTTTGTATCTCCAGAACCCAGCAAGTACATGGTTGTGTGAATATTTCTAGTGTTGAATGAATATTTGATAAATGAATGAGCTAAACAACAATACCAATGTGAGTCAAGCTATAACCACTCCCAACCTGCCTCTAAAAGAAAGAAAACTAAAAAGGGGGGAGAGAGAGAGAGAGGAAGGAAGAAAGGAAGGAAGGAAGGAAGGAAGAAGGAAGGAAGGAAGGAAAGGAAGGAAGGAAGGAAGGAAGGAAGGAAGGAAGGAAGGAAGGTAGGTGAGAAAAACTGAGACAGAGAAGAGCCAAACGCCAGAAACTGGGAATAATTTACACTAACCAGAAGTCACACATAGCTGGATCAAGAAAAAGAATGAGCTGCTACAGTGTTTTCCTTGTGAGAACACACATATCTCTGAGAGCTGACTAAAGAAAGGAGTGTCAGCTCATCCTGTCTGCCTCTGGACAGAGATTCGGGGTCTGTGACATCCAGGGCAGTCATTCCTTACACATGTAGATTCTGCTTTGGGGGATGAGTCATAATAAATTCTCCCTTCCTCTTCATTGCCATGCATTCTCTCCCTAACGGATAGCCCCCAAATTTCTCCGTCCAGTCAGAAATCAGACAGAATTTCCATAAAGCAACGGGGCAGTACATGATGAGAAGGTAAGGAGATATGGTCTCATATCCCAGATTAAAACAGTAAATTTCAGAAACTTTAAAAGATTACGCAAAACTTAAATTTTCCTTTGTTTTCTTACATAGTTCATAATAATTGAATCAAAGGCAAATGTGTTATATAGTCACTTAAACTAAGTTTATAAAATAGTTACAGCATGGAAAATGCCTGTGTTGTGACACCATATTTAAAAAAAAAAAACAGGATAAAATTTTATACAGTGTAAACTTCGATATATAAAAAAAGTGCATAGAAAAAAACTGTAAGGAAATATACCGAAAGGGTAAGAATTTGAGGGTTTGGTTAGACAAGTTATGAGTAATACTTTTCCTTCTCTTGATTTTCCAAATTTTCTAGAATGTGTACATTTTCATGATCAGAAATATAAACTTTATTTCCCCCCATCCTTCATTAGTGTTATAAGCTCAATAAAGAGCACTAGAGTCAGGACACTCGAATGTTTTAAGGAGAAAATGAGCTCCACCGCTCAGGGCTGCCCAGTACCGAAAGTCATCCAGCCCCACATGCCCGAGTTTCTTCACGTGCAAAATGAGAGAGTTGGGACAGTAATCTTCAAGGTTCCTTTCAATCCCACAGAAGATAGGGCTGCTATTATGATAGTCCACTGAGTAACAGTGGTGACCATGAGAATTTGTCCTGCAGACTTCCAACTACAGGAAGTACAATTGATCAAGAGGTCCAGTCACATGCTCTAAAATCCATCGTCACGTTTGCATCCAGGTCACACTTTCCACAGGCTGCTCCCAGCCAATGACTGAGCACCGCAGGGCACGTCTGGGAGACATGTGACTCTTCTCAGACATGGAACCTGGCTTTGTCTCGAGGGCTCCCCAGCAGCCTCTCTGAGCCTTGCTTGAACCTCATGGTGATCTTGGACATTTCCAGTTATTGTTGTTTTCTTCCTTCTTAAAACAAATGTCAATCACAGTCCCCAGAAAAGTATTTTATTGCTTGTAGACTGGGGGCAGAAAAAATTTTTTTTTCAATAAGCCTTTCCTGGGCTTATTTTAAACTTGCTCTTGGTTCTTCCTCCTTATCAGCCATATGCATCTCTTCAGCAGCTTCTGACTTCCTGCTTCAGAGGAGATAATCAAGTTCATTCTTCCTTTCTGTCATCTACCACAGTAGAGGAATCTTCCTCTGAGATTTAAAGCAGTTAATCACTTTCATTCCAGTGTGACCTGCTTTGGATGGCTAAGGGGTCGTTTCTTACTAAAATCCTCTGTTTTTAATACAGTGGCTTCCTTCCACCTTTCATGGTTGTCTTTGTCCATCTTAACATCTCCTTTGAAAATGTCAGCAATTCAGCATTCCCTGGCTCTTCTACCCACCTCTCCCAGGCTGAGGATATTGGAAGCCAAAGTTCTTCCTGCTGTGCCGTTTAGAATCTCCTTTGCAAGCTAAATGAGGCAGTCTCACAAATTTAAATTCTGAATCTCCAAATCAACATTTCAGAAGACATCCCTTATGCTTTGGTAATTAAGAGGAAAAATAAGCATCTCCCCAGGGAAGTAGAATCCTTTCTTTGATGAGCTCTGAGTAATTCAAAAACTCCTTGGCAGAAGTTTATCTTCTAGGTGAGGGGCAGTGGGTCCTGGGGAGGGTCACCACCTAGGAAGCAGCCAGTGTCCTCTTCTGTCCCCTGAGCAGTGAGTTCTGTGTCTGCGGGCTTTGCACATGGAGTGTTTCATCTTGCCGGTGATGTCAGATTTGGCTCTGGTTCATGGATTCTTGTGGCGATTCTTGCGCCTGTGCCAAAACTCTTACTGAGCGATGAGGGAGGAGAGAACCCCCTGCAGGTGCACAGCCGAGATCATGCCTTTGCAAGGAAAGGTGCTTTGATTAGGACCCTTCGCCAAGACTACAAAGCTGTCTCCAAACTCACTCAATCCCAGAAAGCCTCAGTTGCATCAGATAAGATGGATGGAGACCTAGTTGCTGAAAGAGAGCCCCACCAAGTTCCCCAGAGAAACAGCTGGTCCCGTCTTGGAGGTATGGGGTGCGTCTCACCCCACCAGATATAAGCATCTAACTCCTGGGTCCCAGGGCACAGAGTTAGCTTGGGATCCAGTTTCCCCATTCCCTTCTTTGGCCAAAATGACTGAAATAGGAGGCTTTACTCAGTGAACAAATAACATATTTTTTTCCACCTCTTGTTCCCATTTCTAGTTTATTGTCCTCAGGGAATATAGAAAAGCAAATATTATCTATAGCGATTTCCTTTTTACAGAGGCCACATGCACGAGGCATTATGTCCTCAAAGAATTTGAAGCCTTTCTCTAATATCCTTCCTTCAGTTATTTATTGTGACATTTCCAAAACAAACAACCGGACAACCAGAATATGGTCTTAGACAGAGAGGCTTAGGGACACAAGCTTACAGGTTTCAGGCAGAAGGCAGAGTGCCTGCCTGGGGAACCGAGAAGCCCACCTCTTCAATCTAATGAACTCTGTCAAGTTTCTCCAGTCACTTGTGAATGCACTAACAATACACAGGACTTCCTCTCTCTTTTCTGCTAAGAGGATACCCCTTCGCAACAGAGAAACTCCAATTTCCAAACGTAATTCTCTGGCTAATACCCACATTCCTCACACACCATTCACACAGGATTTGGGGTTTTCTTAGTAAACTTAGACCGAAACTTCAACACTTGTGTGTTAGTCAAGTTTAATCCCAGGTTACAAATAGCCTCGCTAAGAAGTAAGGAATTTTATCCTCTCTGGTATGGGTGCAATTCCCTTCCTTCCCAAAGTATTCTTTCTAAATCTAAACTCTATTGCAAATCTCCTAAAATGGAAGAAATCAAGTGGTGGATGTCAGGAGAGGAGAACTAATAGACTTAGTAACTTAAAAGATGATGACACAGACCGAGGCTTTTGGAACCATGACTATGTTATGAATTTAGCGAAAGAATGATAAAGGAAAAAGAAGACACTCCTAACCAAGTTTGGAAATTTTAGATACGTCCTATACTACAAATGGTCCCTCCAAAAGAACTCTCTTTATATACATTTACTTCACCCATATACATCTCCAGAGAATAGTTTAGAAATGCTCTGCTGCTTTACAGGTGAACTAAAAGCATTACCCATCCCTGAGAAATTAACGTTCAGCTAAATTCTTCAACCTGAACTACACAATGAAATTAGATGGTCCACTGGTATCAGGTAGTGTGAAATTATCGTATCAGTATCTCAATCTTTTTAAAAAATCTCCGCTGAAGTTAATTGCTACACGGGCAAGAAAATCGATCAGGTAATTTTCTTGAGAACTTGGATTGGTGACACAACCCAGTTGGGTGGTGTTTAGACCTGAGCATGGGGCATCTTTGTTTGTGTCCTGGAGGATGAAAAGTAGAGAAAGGAAGCAAAATTAGAAGGAAACACGGAAAGAAAGAAAATGGAATTAGAGGTGTAAAGTTTTAACCCAGGAAAAAATCTACTTTCGGCAGAAAATTATCCAAAACGCAGACCTCTGAAAGTATAGGTGAGACTGGAATAGAGTTAGAAAATGGGGAGGATGTAAGAAACATTGACTGAATTCGTGCCGAGTAACAGGGAAACCAAAGACCCGTGTTCTTTAGGGATTAATGAAACTGTGCTTCTGACAAAAAGATGATTTGCCTACTCACTACAAGTCGATTGATTTTCACGTCCAATTCTGTAAAAGAAAATAAATTCCAGTGACCTGAGGAAAATAACATTTGGAGTTGTATTTAGTATGATGAGTATTGGGACCGAGATTCTCACTCGCCATGGGAACGATACCCCATGTGATACCAGCAGGCTGTAGTTATGTTTCAGAGTTCATACTATTTGTACATTTACTTGTTTTTTTAAAATCCATGCATAGTGACAATGACTTACGAAACATTTTTTAAGAACTCAATGTACACGTTTTGACTGAAATGGCTGTAGGGAAGAACGGGGTGAAAGCAACACCATAATTCAGGTGGAAATTCTTTCAGTGAGAGGTCTGAGCATACGCCTAGAAGACAGGAGACAGAGTGAGGAAGAACATTTCAGTGGCCTTTGGAGAGAGCAAAAGAACTCTGCTCAGAAAAGCAACCGTATTATGAAAATGGCCTTCTATTTTAACCTGCCCCTTTAACGCCAAAACAGACAGTCCCCGCAGATGTCAAAAGTGTCTCAGGGTAACTGCGAAGCAGGAAACCAGGGCTACGTTCCCAACACTTCAGGGCTGGAAAATGCAGAATTAATCAAGCTAAAAGTATTTATGGATAATTGTTACGGATCCAGGACTGTTGGGGATATTTAAACACGATAAAGGCGTGTGGAATAGAATTTAATCATCATTAAAAAAGCTTTTTTAAAAAAAAAAAAAAATGAGGAAACCAAGATTTGAAAACAATTAGTGGGACATAGAAGTCACTGCAAGAGAAGTCAGTGCAAAACTGCACTGAATTATTGGGATCATCATGAAGCCCAAGAGAAATTCACAGGAAGGTGAGAGCAGAAAGGGCCACAGAGACTTCTTGGAAGATCGGGCCCTGAAGGCTAAGAAAGATGTGAATAGACAGGAAAAGGGGGAGAAATGAAATTCCATAAAATAAAATAAAAATAATAAATAAAATAAAAATATAGCGAATAAGGCCTCAGGGGACCTGTCCTGGGGGTAGTGAGTACACCGGCCCAATCCGATCGGAGGGTCGGTGATGGGGAGCACTGGCATGACACAGTCTTGTAGGGCTAGTACGGGGGTCAGATGAGGAAAGACATTAGAGGGAGGCACTTTGTTTCTAGGCAGAAAGGCCAACTAGCGAGTGAGGCTAGTGCCAAAATTCAAGCGTGGGTAATGAATCTCAAATTAAAAAGTGGTGATTATGGCAACAGAGAGAGGAAGAGAAGAGAAACGTCCCAAAGAAAAGATGAGAGAGATGCTTCAAAGGCACGGTCCAGAGGACTTGCTAACTATCCAACCTAAATCTCTCGGGAGGCTGCCCCTGACTGCCTGCCACCAGGAGTCAACTGACATCATGTGAGCGGGACACCATGTGTAACTCATTTTCCCAAAATACTCTTTGCAGGGGGTAGACGTAGAGTAGAATCTATACTCTGTCAACTCAGAAAGCGATGTCTGAGTGTTTGAAGACCGCGGTCTAGTTGCAAAGAAGGGAACAACTGTTGGTTAAACCTGGAGACCACACATTGGAAAGAAAATCAGTACAGTGCAACGTAGCCTGTCACACGAGCCAGATACCCCAAAATGCACCCTGAGGTTCCCTGGTCAGCAACACCACTGGCAACTAAGGAAAAAGCAATGAGACAAATGGGCGAGAGTGTCCCTTTCTTAAGGGGGAAAAAATGTTGCATAGGGAAGAAGGATGGCTGGTACTATCCAACCCAACCCCCAACCCAACCCCCAACCCCAAATTCACTGGAGTCTCAGGCTCTGGGGTGTACAACAGCTGCACCCACATAGTCTCTGTCTATACCACTCCCAAGCCTTTCTACACAGGAGACCCTTTGAGAGTCTTAACTTTCTATCTTAGGCTTCATCTCCACTCATAAATTCAGAGTGAAGGGGGAGAAGCTTAATGCTCTATCTCATCTGCCTGTGATCAATTACAGCAAGCTGGGAGGGAAGGCTAGTTAGGACAGCTCACTGACTTTAAGATTACCCGCGGTCTCTGCTTCAAGACTTCCTGGTCGTCTGTTCTAGAACATTAAGCAGAAAGCAGTAAATGTTATTTTAACTGCAGTCAGATGACTAATAGAGACAGAGAAGAAGCAATTACTAGAAGACAATGGCAGAACAGATTTTTCCTGACTCTTAGCCCCTGCTTGAGACCAGGCTGGTTTTGCAGTGGCTTCGAAGGTGTCTTAGAGTAAAATTTCTCATTTAATCAAAGTTCGCCAGACTGTTCTGAACACACTTCCCACACTCCTCATTTATATTACTTATTTTAATAGTCAAATGGGCCAGTAAAAATCTCATCTAAATGAATAGAGTAGACATATAACAATTTGGTAATGCAAACAAAATGAAACAAAAACAGTATAAATGGCATTTGTGTAGAAATGTTAGAAAAATCACCTCTGCAAAGGTGTGCTTCATAGAGTTTTTATAATAACATGTCAATGCAAGCATCGTTTAATTATTCAATTATTTCTGTACATTATTCTTTTAGAGTATTATCTATGGACATTTTAACTTTAGTCTGATTTATCTCACCCTGTAGCCCATCTGGGGGCCTCTTTCTCTCATGCTCACTTGCTGTGTTCAAGGCTAACATAATTAATTATCAGATTGAATTAAATAAACATAATTGTGAAGATCAACGTCGAGAAGCAATTACATAGGGGACTGTTAGTTCCTTGCTACGTCTCTGCTCCTGCCTGGAATGTCTGTCCCCTCACTGCTACCAAGGGCAGCAAACCCTGCTTATCCTCCAGCATTTACATCAGGCTTGACTTCCTCGGAAACACTTTTCTTGCTTTCATTCCACTCTCTTTCCACCAAGGAAAGCACATCAGGCCTCTCCCCTGTGGCCCTTCATAGACTTTTCTGTCCACTCCCATGACAGCAACTTTTCCCGGGTCTTTCCTATTCTGCCCTTACCTCCCTCATTCAGAACACAGATAAGGTCCTACCTTTTGCAAGGAATCTTGACAGTCATCTAAGTTTCCTACCTCTTACCTGTGCCCTTTAAATTTCTCTCTTGTCTCTCTGATTGTTCTATTAATCATCCTAATAGTGTCTCCACACCATGTTATCTGTCTTAGCAAACCTCCGTTGCAATCTAGATTGGTGAGATGTGGATTTGCTTATATGCCAGCACTGGGGAGTAGGGGAGGGAAAGATGAAGTGGAAGAAATAGGACAATCAGCTCAGAGGAGGGTGGTTTTTCTACCATTTCTGCAATAAATGTTATACGTAAATATGTTCAAATGGATTAATGGTCTCCTGCATCTTGTTATCAATCGTTAACGCAGTGTGAGTTCCCTGTCCCTTCATGCATCTGCTGCGGCCTCATGCTTGAGAAAAAGCCTTCCACTGTTTATTAAGACCTTGGCGATCCCCCAAAAGAGCTTCCATTTTAAGACCAGACATGTGAGGCAAATATTTTCAGAGCAAGAAAAATAAAAATGAGTTTCGGGCATGCATAGAGAAGAGATACATATGTAGAGGATGAACTTAAACATCGTCAACTCATCCATTCAGCAAATGCTTACTGAGATGTGTTAGATGCTGGGTGTTATTCTGGGTGCTGGAGATACAACAGTACCCATGACAAAACTCCCTGCCCTCATGAAGTTTGCTTATGAAGCTTCAAAGAACTATAGAAAACTATGATTACAAAATTAAAAGAAAGTATGACAATGACTCAGTGCATAGGAAATCTCAAGAAAGATATAGAAGTTATAAGAAAGAATCAAATGGAAATTGTGAAGTCGAAAAGTAGAATAACTGAGTCTACGGCCATGCCACCCTGAACATGCCCAATCCCGTCTGATCTCGGAAGCTAAGCAGGGTTGGGCCTCGTTAGCACTTGGATGGGAGACCACCTAGGAAGACCAGGTGCTGTAGATGTAAAAAATAAAAAATAAGGGATTGTAAGCTGACAAGGTCCTTGCAATCTGTGAGGTCAACCAAGGATTGCCTCACCTGAAAAAGAAAAGAAAAGAAAGAAAAGTAGAATAACTGAAATGAAAATAAAATCACCAGAGGGTCTCAGCAGCATATCGGAGATGGCAAAAGAAAGAATTAATGAACTTTAAAAGAGAGCAATAAAAATGATCCCATCTGAAGACAGAGAGAAAAAAAGATTGAAGAAGAATATACAGAGGACCAGAGACTTGGGGGACAATAGCAAGTGTATCAGCGTACAGGTAATGAGAGTTCAAGAAGAAGAAAGAGAGAAAGGGGCAGAAACACTTTTTGAAGAAATAATGTCCAAAAACTTCATAAATTTGATGAAAAATATTTACCTACAGGTCAAAGAAGCTCAACAAACCCAAGTAGCATAAACACAAAGAGATCCACACCTATACCTATCATAGTTACACTGTAGAAAGACAAAAACAAAGAGGAAATCTTGAAAATGAAAGAGAAAAACAACTTATCCTGGGGAACGATTATTAATGGCTGATTTCTCATTGTACATGTGTATAAAGAGAAGCAGGAGACCTCTAGATTCAGGTAAAGGCTTTTGTTTACAGAGCGGCTTACATGAGCTTTCCAATTCCCCACATGACAATGGGACAAAAGCCAATATTACCCGCACTTGCAATATGATTTATACCACAGGAGAGCCATCCCTAAAATTATGAAACAGAGCTCGCATAGGGACTTCCGGCACATCTGCTCCTGAGAGGATTGGGGGAGCTGCCTTCGCTGTGGAAAGTAAACCACTTCTCACAGAGAGGATGAGAAGTTTGTGTTGCCCTTTGGACTAAACAATAGTTGTCTTCAGGGGAGACGTCTCCTAATCTCTCCAGAAGCTTCTATCTTGAACTTCCCGAGCATGCTTGCCATGAATCATCTTTTAACTCAACTTCCAACGCTCTTTATTTAGAAAGCCCTGATCAGGCAGAGCTGTGAAATTATCCATGCAGCATTGTCTTCTGACAGCCAGAAGACAGCGACATGATGTGTGCAAACTGTTGAAATAAAAGAACCGTCAACGTAAAATTCTCTATACAGCAAAAACTATGATTCAAAAACACAGGCGAAATAAAAGAAAATCCCAGATAAAGACCGAGAGAATTCGTCGTTAGCAGTTATGCCTTGCACGAAATACTGAAGCAGATACTTTGGGGAGGGGAGTTAGGGAGTGGGGGGAGTGAGACCAAATGATAGATTAAATCCACAAGAAGAAATAAATCGTGCTGAAATAAATATGTGTTTAAATCTAAAAACTCTATGAATATATTTTTCTTCATTTAAAAGGCATAAATTCTATAAAGCAATAATTATGATGCTTTTTGTTGGGTTTATAACAAAAAATATATGATAATGGCACAAAAAAGAGAATGAAATTATATTGAAGCAATGTCTATATCTTACTGGAATTAAGTTAGTATTATTCTGAAATAGATTGCAATACATTAAGAAGTATATGATAAACTCTGAAGCAACCACTAAGGATATAACTAAAAATTCTATGGTAAAAAAATCAACAAGTGATTTGAAATGGTATGCTAAAAATATATACTTACATACAAAAAGCAGTAAAGGAGGAATAGAAGAACAAAAAGATATGAGACAAGTAGAAAACAAACACCAAAATGCACTTAGAAATGCACCCATATCAATAATTGCATTAACTGTAAAGGGACTAGATGCCCAACTCAAAAGACAGAAATTGCCTAATTGGATAAAAGAGCGGAACCAAACTATGAGCTATCTACAAGAGACACACCTATGTTCATTGACATAAGAAAATTCAAAATAAAAGGATAGAAAAAATATATATACCATGCAAAAATTATCAAAAGAGAGCTAGAGTAGCTACTGGATATGTTAATAACAGAGAAATGGATTTTAAGAAGATACATATTTATAGAAACAAAGAAGCTTTATGATAATAAAAGGGTCAATTCATCAGAAAGCTATAACAATTATTGATGTGTATGCACCTAACAATAGTGCCCCCAGATACATGAAGCATAAACTGATATAAATGAAAAGAGACACGGTTCAACAATATCTAGAATTTTGATACCTCATTTTTGATCATTGTTTGAACCACTAGACAAAAAATAAATAAGGATATAAGAGAAGTGAACAACACTATCAACAAAACTGATGCATATAAAACACTCTACAATCCAACAATTGCAAAAATCACCAATTTTATTGGTGAAACATTCTCTGGGATAGACCTATGCTGGGCCGTAAAGCAAACCTCGAGAGAATTAAAAATATTGAAATCACACAAAGCATGCTTTTTAACCACGACAGAATGAGAGAACCACAATAGAAATAAATTTTGGAAATCCCTTAGTATTTGGAAATTAAACAACATGCTTCTAAATAACCCACAAGTCAGGAAGAAAACCTGCAGAAACTTTTTAAATATTTTAAACTGAATGAAAATAAAAACAATATCTCAAAATTTATAGGAAGCAGCTAAAGAAATAATTTAAAAGAAATTTATAACTTTAATGCCTAAATCAGAAAAGAAGATCCGAAATCAATAACATAAGCTTTTACTTTACAAAACTAGAAAAAGGAGAGCAAACAATCCAAACCAAGCTAAAGAAAAGAAATAAAATCAAAAACATCGAAAGAATGGGCAAAATCAATCAAACCAAAAGTAGGCCACTTAAAAAGATTAACCAAGTTGACAAAACCTTAGTTACATTAACCAAGAAAATAAGAGAGAAGACACAAATTAGCAAATGCAGGAGGGAAAGGGAAGATGTCACTGCCAACTAACAAAAATGAGAGGATTAGAAGAGAATATTGTAACAACTTCATGCCAACAAATTAGAGAATTTAGATAAAATAGACAACTTCCTAGAAAAAACACAAACTGACTTAAGAAAAATAGAAGATCTGGATAGGTGTGTAACAAGTAAAGAATTTGAAATAGTAATTTTAACTCTTCCCACAAAGAAAAGACCAGGACCAGATGGCTCTCAAATATTTAAGGGAAAAAAATAATGCCTATCCTTCATAATCTCTTTCAGAAATTAGGGGAGGAGAGAAAACTACCACCTCATTTCATGAGGTCAGCATGACCCTGATACCAAAGCCACAAAAAGGCAGAGCAAGAAAAAGAAACAAACATCCCTAATGAATACAAACGCAAAAATCCTTAAGAAAATATTAGCAATATAGGAAGGATTATACACCACGACCAAGTCAGATATATCCTAGGAATGTGGGGTTGTTTTAACATCTCAATATCAATTAATGTAACGTATCATGTGAATAAAAGACAAAATTCACATAGTCATTTCAATAGATGCAGAAAAAAAAAAAACCCCAAACACGATAATGATTATAATTGGAGAGAAAATACCAGGTTTGGTAAAGATATGGAGAAACTGGAGTCCTGATGCGTTGCTGATGGAAACGTGAAATAGTACAGCCACTTTAGAAATCAATTTGGCAGTTTCCTAGAAAGTTAATGTCAGCTCCCCATAGAACCACTCTTAGGAATGTACCTAAGAAAAATGAAAACATATGTCCACACAAAAGCTTTTATGTGAGTGTCCACAGCAGCATGACTCATAATAACCCCAAACTAGAAGCCCTCCATCTGTCCGCCGAGAGGTTAATGGATAAACCAATGTGGTATAGCCACACAGTGGGATATTATTCAGCAATAAAAAGGAACGAAACGGTCGTATATGTTACAATATGGATGAATCTCAAAGACATGCCAGGTGCACAAGACTGCATATTGTATTACTCCATTTATAAGAAATGTTCAGAAAGGTAAATTTATAGACCTTATAGAAAGCAGGTCTATACTTGCCTGGTGCCTAGAGGGAGGAACAGAGATTGACAACAAATGGTCTCATGATAATTTGGGGCTAGGGGTGTTTAAAAATATTCTAAAACTGATTGTGGTGATGGTTGCAAAGATAATAAATTTATTAAAACTCAAAACATTGAATTTTGTTTAAAAGGTGAAGTCAGAGGGAGAAGCGGGGACCAGGCCAGGTCAGACCCTGTAAGCCATTGTAAGAAATTCTGATTTAAGTGGTGGAGAGCCATGGACAGTTTTAAGAAAAGGAACCACACGATCTAATTTCCTAGGGTGGGGAGGGGGCAGGAGAGTTGCATGCTTTGTTTTGTAATTTCTCATGCTATGACGTGCAGAATGGACAATAGGCAAAAGAAAGTAAAAACAATGGACCAGTTATAAGGACTCTTAACTTCCGGCAAGTAAGAATGGAATCATTGCCATTTAGTTCAGGTAAATGAACCAGGAAACCAGAGGATAAAAAATATCTCATTTTCTCATCTCTGGACATACACATAGAGTAAAAAGAAAAAGGCACATAGATGACTCCCAAAGAGAAGCTTAAAAGAATAGATGTCTTATCCCGAATTTCCAAGTTCAGTGGTTTCTAAGTAATGAACTTAGAGTAAACAAGAAAACAGAATGATTTCTAATCATGCGGCAGCCAGACTAGTATTCAAAATGTTATTTACATTTTTAGAACATTTTTTTCTCCAGGCATCTTATGTTTGTTTGTCCTAAAGAAATCATCATCATCAAAAATCCGGGCGTCTGTCTGTAGTTAGCAATTGTCTCCTGGTAGTACAGAGGTATGTAGCCATTGATGGAGTCAATAAAACTGGGAAAACAGAACAGAGGTGGTTAATGACAGACACCAACTTTGTATTCTTGTGCTGGCATCCAGAGATCTTAATATTTCTACATGTATTTGAACCTCCTGCTTGTTTTAATTATGTTCATCCAATTCTAAGTGATGCATGATATCATGCATGACCAGGAATGGAAATATTTCTTTGTGGAATTTTTCAAATCTTGATTGCTGCAAGGAAAAGGCCTTTAAGAAAACACAGAATCTTTCCAAACACAGAAGAAATTCCTGTAAATAAGAACATTCCCCAAAACGGAAAAGTGTTGATGTTGAAGCCTGTCTGTCCCACTCCTATTAGTCGTGATGATACACCCCCAAAAGGATGGAAATCGGGGAGAACGAGAGGACCTGGGAAGCAGTGAGTGGGACCCCAGAAGTATTTTTTACCTCTCAGTTTGTGAGAAGAAAGAGATGTTTATTCAAAATGCTGCCTCGGGGGACAGGAAAAGAGAGGAGAACACCGACCCAGTGACCTCCACGAATTGCTGGCTGCAGCTCAGCCTCCCAGCCTCGTCTGCAGGAAGCCAGCCATCCAGACTCCAAACTTCCAGTCCTAATCAGAGGGGTGATGGGGCAGGCCTCGAGTGAGAAAGTCATGAGAATATTAGCCACAGTCAGAGTTCAGGGCAACTCTCTCCTCCTGGAGCATTCTGACAGTGGCAGGCAGAAGCTCTGAGGCCAAGGGGCCACAGCTAACGTAGCTTTTCTCCCCAGGGGAATTTGATGACAGTGGGTGGCCAGCTTTGGCTCCGAGTCCTGACTTAACAGGAAATCCTCATTTCTTCTAGGTCATTGAGTCACTGTGTCTTGGACTCACTAGCTAGACAGGAACCTTATGAAGTCTCCAAGTCCACCCCTCGCCCTCAGGTATGGGCACCTAGACCAATCCACAATGGCAGCAGGACATGATGGCCTCCATATCGCTCCCTGCTGACCAACTGGTGACTCACCCAGGAAAATGCCTGATACACCCAAGCTATCCTGTTTCTTAGGATGACGAGATGTCCAGTCACAATCAGCACGACACATGTTTCGTTAGCCTCTTCCTGTGGTTGACACTCTTTCGCTCTTATCCATTGGCACTCTCTGTTTGATACCCAAAACAACTTGGCCGTGAGAACCCGGCTGGGTTGGATGGCACGAGCTATGTCTGCAAACTGAGGACATAGTTCATCCAACCATGCCTTCAGCTATAGCAAGAATCAAAGACTATAAGTATTAAAAAATAAATAAATAAAAACCTTAAAGGACACTGAATTCCAACACATCTTCAGTACTCAAGTCTCCTCTATACCATCCCTGGCAAGTGTCCATTCAACTTCTGCTCAAATATCTCCAGGGTCACAGGCAGTCCTTTTCCTTTTGGGACAGTTACTTCTGTTTAAAGAGTCTTAATGTTGAACTAAGAACAATTTCCCTATGATTTCCACTTACTAAGTTCTACCGTATAGGAGCCATCTCTCTCTTATTCGGGTCGTACATCGCCACATTGCTCCATTTCACCCATGAGAACATTATGAGCAATCTCATCAGATGCCTTGTTAAAATCTAAAAACACTGTGTGATTCCTGAGCTGCAAGTCCACAAACTCTGCCACTGAAAGAAGTTAGTTCGGCAGGTGCCATCCTAGATACGTGGTGGATTTCATCCTCCATGACCAACATATTCCTGGAGAACCGAGGCTGGTGAATAGTAATTCCTTACTGGAGAATTCACAAGTCATTTATTAAATAATCCACTTGAAAATCTGATGCAGAGGCAACATAAAGCTCACTGGCTATAGTCTCAGGATATTTGAGAATAATGAATAGTTCCTAACACATACTTCAAAATGACCTTCCTATCTAGGAGCCAGAATTTTCCACCACTAGAGTCATTCCTTTGGTCTTATTTGGTGTAAATTCTCCAAAAAGCAGTCTAGAGATGTATAGCAAGAGTCTGTTGCATACTGTCTTTGTACCTAGACATTTGCTGGAGTCTGCTTTTCAAGGCTCTAGCTTGTCCCAACGAAAACTTCCGACATCTGAAACTCACAAGTTACTTTCCTATATTTTTCAATTTTCTGCTTTTAATATCAGATTTTGTTACTTTTAGAGTCATTTCTTATGGTTCCAGTGCTTTAGGATGATATGCATATGGCTGTATCAAAAGGCACAAGAGTTCAGTAGCACCATATGAAAGAGCTAAAAGTTGAAAATGTTTACTTCTGTGGAGTGTTCTGGTTTTCAAACTAGGCCTATAGTATATCTATTAATGATAAATTCAACAGTAAACTAAAATTCCTGTGTTTAAAGATAAAACAACATGCTTTGTGAAAATCATTTTTACAAGTGAGGAAAGGAAGGACTAAAGCCTCTCCAAAAATATTGCCATTTTCATAAAGTATCAAATGAGAAAGGGGGAATTTTATTCAAGGAATGATTCTTGAGAACCTCTGGGTGCTAAGTATTCTGCCAGAGTTTTCCTGGGATGGAAATAGGAGTAAAGCCCTCTTCATGCACTCAGAGACCTTACATATCATCAGAAAAAGGTGAGAAGTATACACAATAAACGAAGTACGCGTTAGGATATGACAGTATCACAAATGATAGCGCTAAAGGGCTCAAGAGGAAAGGAAAGAGCATATTGGAAGAGGTCAGGAAGTAGTTATGGGGGAATCACACTGGAAGTTGAAAGACACCTACGACTTTGGCAGGAAGAGAAGTGGGGTGGATGCCCCCCGCCCCCACTATGGTCTAAAGGCCCAACATGAACGAAGGCATGGAGGCAAGAACAGAGCCCGCGTAGAGAAGGATCCTGGTCATTGGCGGGGCAGGAGGGGACATTGGGTGCCAAAAAACTTGGACCGACATGACACCACCCTTGCTGGGCCCAGGAAGTCGCGGGAGACAGTAAATGTTTTTGAGCCAGAGAAGAGTACAATCAGAGCTGAGCTATAGAAAGATTAGTTTGGCAACCTCTGCAGAAAAAATAAAGAGACATCAGAGAATAACCATCAAGTATGAAGTAGAAAAAGGCTTGAACCTGCAAGAAAGGCAGTGTCTTTGTCAGCTCCTGGATGGGAGGGGGTGTCAAAGAACACACAGGTGTGTTTCCGAACTGCCTCAACTTCTTTCTGTTTAGTTTCTTCTTCCTACAACGCCTTACTCTCTGGTTTTTCTGTTCCTTTCCCCCTCTCTTCCTTTCCTCCAGAGCAAGGGATTCCTTTAACTTCCATAAGCCAAACAAGCTATTCAGTCATTCCACACACATTCCTTTCACTCCTATGATGAGCCAAATAGTAAACGGGGCCCTTCGCTCGAAATGCTTAGATGAGTTCCCAGGGCCCTTGTAGAGGTCTTCCCCCGGCAAGGAGGTGGCCTAGATGGCGGAGTTTGGGTCTGGCCACTGTGTGTAAGCTTCATGTATCAGTTTAATTTCATAAACCCCATTTTGAATAATGTGTGGTTCAGAAAAGGAACAACGAGCTCATATGAAACCAGTGAGTGTCTCTTAAAAACTTCAAGTTAAAAGGTTATGTTAAGTGGCTTTTGGAAAATCACAGAAAAGGCATTGAATCTCCACAGAACTATTGTTTGATTAAGGAAATTACAGTAAGGGAGGCTTCCTTCATAAAACACAGAATTATGAACTTCCTTAACTTTCGCAAATGTAAACTGAGTAGCCTCGCAGACTCCAGACATACTCTGTCATCTGGTCTCACGTGACTCACTCAGTGGACTTTAGGATCTCTCACAGAGGGAAGGATTGTTAAATGCTAACATAGAAAGTGACATAAAAAAGATGTGTGTTAAAAAAAAATGATAACAAAAATTCTTCTTAGCTAAATGAATACGGAGAAATGTTTTCCTTCATGAGGTCAGTCACAAACTTTATCGTGCAATTTAGCAGAAGTGAAAAGTAGCTAAAGAAAGACTCACAGTTAATCTCAAAATGTCCTTCTGGCCCTCATAGCATGTGGCCCTCTGGTAGCTCGATGCTGAGCCTGGGATTATAATCCGAGAAGTATCCTAAAGCATCGCTTTGGTATGAGGCACCAACTGAGCCCTCTGTTAAATGGAACTTTTCTCCCCTACTCTACATGTTTCCATGTGGAGGAACCTCCATCAGAGGACACTCCTGGTCTATTGCCCATCCTTTTTTCATTCTCATCCATGGTGCATCCTTATGTGTGACAGATTTTTGCTCACGTTTCCCAAATGGGAAGAATTCATCTACTAAGGATGATAGCACAGAGGCTTCCACCTCTTTTCTTCTCTGTCCCTCACTCACTTCTCCCCTGAATGAGGTATCTAATCAATGAATCTGGGAAGAGGAACTGAGCATCCACCCCAGCTCCTGACCTGTTCTCTGTTAAGGGGAAGCAGTCTGCCCTGTGCAAGAAGTCTATGGTTGTGGAGTTGTGCCCGTAACTTTGTAAAAACTACACCTCATTCCAGATAAAGCCTTAGCAAACCTGTTTGGCTACAGATCCAAGCCGCCTTCTCCCAGTAACTCCCCCCACAACAAAGGAAAATAATTTTTACACACCCACCTGACGCTTGAGCCTATCTTTCGATTGCTTCTAAAATCAGGGAAGAGATAAGTGCTAATTAAGGACTCCGGAAAGTCCCAATGCACAGGTCGTACACACATTTTTATTACGTAAATATTAATTGACTGCTGTCGAGAAGGAAAGCAGTTCTTGCAGCGATAAGGCCCCAAAAGTTTTCATAATAAAAGCCCACCAAGGATAATCTTTGTTTTCTGTAATGTAAATTTAGATCAACAACTCATTGACCATCTACTATATACAGCATCCTGAACGCAAAGAAGCTGTTGTGTGGTGAAGAGGAGAATTATAAAGAGAGAAGCAATAAACCCCCCATCTACTGGGGGCACAGATACGCAAATAACTTAGATACAAAGCACTGTGATAAATGATGTAATAGCTGTAATGTTATAGACAAAACGCTATGAGATTGTCAATGAATGGTGTTGGCACAGCTGGATATGCACATGCAAAAGAATGAGGCTGAATTCCCATGTCACACCGCACACGCAGATGAACCCAGAGTGAATAAAAGATCCAAACTCTAAAAGAAAACAGTAGTAAATCTCTGTGACCTTGGATAAGGTGATGGTTTTCCTTCTTCTTTATTGTGGTAAAATAGACATAACATAAAATTCATCATTTTAAGTATGTTAAGGGTACATTCAGTGGCACTTAGTACATTTCTAATGTTATATCACCATTACCACTATTCTAATTCCAGAAAATTTTCACCAGACGATGGCTTCTTAAATATAACACCAAACATGCAGTGACTAAAGAAAAAAAAATAGGTAAACTGGACTTTATCAAAATTTAAAAATGTGTGCATCGAAGGACCTTATCAAGGGAGTGAAAAGACAGCCCATGAAATGTGACAAAATATTTGCAAGTCGTATATCTGATGTGAGTCTAGTATTCAGAATATGTAAAGAACAATTAAAACAACAATAAAAAACACAATTTTAAATGGGAAGAGAACATGAATAGACAGATAATTCCCAAAAGTTTTCTTGAAAATTAAATAATAATTTAAAAGCACTACAGGATTATGAAAACAATCGGACACAAAGTTATATATAAAGTGTGTACTAAATTTTATAAATATATATACACATATATACGTATACATATAAATGAAAACAGGGAGTATGCCAAAATTTTAGTAGTGTCTGCCCTGGAAATGGGAATCACTGGTGATATTTATTCTTTTCTTGACATTTTCTGAAATTTTTAAATATTCTACAGTTAACTACATGCTATTATAATAAAACATGCAATTAACATTATAAAAAAGGAAAAAATCATGTGGGTTCTTGCCATGTAACTGAACCCCACAATCAATACGTTGATAAAACTAACAATCTTTTTTGTGGAACCTACCGAACTTTCTAGTGCTTGTGTGTAGTGAGTTGAGACTTTGGCTTCATGTCCAGAAACCTTTACTTAAAGCAGAGAAATTATCTAGAGTGAGGATGCACTAAGTACTGGATTGGGAACACTTTTTCTTTATGGTTACCAAGAATAAAGGAAGAGGGACATCTAGTGACTTCACCTAAATGTTATTTTATTAAACTAAATATGTTATTCTACAGATTTATTTTTATATATTACTCAAACAAAAATGCGACGTTGGGATCATTTAAATAACGAGTATTTAAAACTATTTAACATGACAAAATTTCACCGATAGTCCTCCAGAACTCTTAAAGAAATTTCACTCATGGGTATCATTCACTTTATAATTAAAGGATTCCTTCAATTCCAACTCAAGCCAGCCTACTCATTCAGCAGTTTGCATCTTCTTCATTCAAGACAGAGAACCACAGAGGGAAAAATCATTTAGCTATATTTGCAGTGTCAATTGGCCCAGACCCAGGAAAAGGTCGTCCAATCAAATTAGATCACAAAAGGGAGCAGGACACACTTTCAAAGATTTTTGAAGGGTTTCCAAGTTTTAAATCAGAGGTGAATGATGGCATGCATAAAGCCTGCACAGCACCTGGCCCTGATAGCATGTATTTTCCCAATAAAGACCCGTGACTAGAATTAGAGTATTTGTAGTTTGATTACTGTCACAGAGAAAACAAACTTGAGCACCTGACCTTGTCTAAAAGCAAAATGTCCACCCATATGTGTCCCCCAAAGAAGATAGCGCCATTCTCTAGGGAACAGATGGCTCACTGATGGCCAGGGGCGGGGTCCTTTAGTGCACGTGCGAATGACTTCAGTCTCACTTCCCGAGGAGGTTATTGGGCTACCCTGCGCTCTAGGAGACAGGCAGAGAGATGTTCCCGTCGACTTACAGGAGGTTATGCTCTCAAAACAGGACACGAGGCAGCTGTTGGGGAGACAGCCCTGTTTAAAGTCCACCCGTGATGCACAGTGTTGGTGTTGGCACTGCCAACGCCAGTCCAGACCACTCATCACAACAAGCAGAGAATCGGGGACTGGAAACCACGCCAGCGAGCAGGGCGAATCCTTTGATTTCTGTCCACCCTTCCCCCGGCTGTCACAAAACCTCATAAAAGTAATTCATCTTGGGTTGTGCATCCTTCCTGATAGCGTATCTGGTCCCTCTGAAAGCCGATACTTTGGGAGTTTTCAAATCTTTCAAGAGAGTTTTGTTTTTGTTTTTGTTTTTTTCTCTCTCTCTCTTACATTTCCCAGATTTCCGCTCCGCTCTGCTCTGCGGCATACCTGCTCATGTCTCCATGTTCTCCCTGCCCCTTCGGGTTCCTCTAAAATAAATATGACTTGCCCTAACGCTGTCCTGCTCCTTCCTTCCGGGACGTGGCTGCCTGCCATAAAGTCAAGGGTTGAGATCAAAGGAAGTTTGCTCCTACGCAAGAGAAAACAGAGATTGTCAGCTGTACTCTCTTCTGCTGGATAGGACCATTTGATTCAGAAAAAGGGGGGGCAGCAAAAGTTTGGGGTTGCAGCCCACTTCTTAATGGTCTGAGTAAACGAGGCTAGCTGTCAACAGAGGGAAGGAAACCATTGAGATTTATGACCGGGGTCTAGTTAGCCTGTTGGAAAATTACTACAAGACTGGGTGTGAACCTCGCTCTCAGAGATGTCTGTTCTTTTTTGATAAACAAAAACTCGAAAATTCAACCACTCAGGATCCCCTCATAGCACCTCTGTAGCAAAACAAAACAAAACAAAAAAATGAAACCACTCCAAAATAGTCTTTCCCAAAGCCACTGAGATTCCAGGGGCTTTGAGAAAAACTAGAAAATGTTTGCTTATCAACAGAGTATCAGTCTCTATAAAAGGACCTCACCTCGAAATCTCTTCTGAATCACTTGTGCCTTAATTTTAGGAGCCTGGAGACCCAAGCCCATTACAGGCATATTTACATCAGAATAGTTTTCCCTGCTCTACATCTAAGCCAAAACAGAGATTTCCCTCCAGGCTTCTTCAGTTTAAGAATCTTCACACACACACACACACACACACACACCCCACACAAGGGGGGGGGAGGGAGAGAGAGAGGAGATTGAATCAGTACACCAAAAAATTGAACAAAGATGACCATTGTCCACGCAAAATGACCCACACTTAGGAAATCGTAACGCACACCTTCTGAGAGAGATATTAAAAGCAAGAACACACTTGAGGGTATGAAATAAAACCCACTCCTGCTTCCAGCCCGCTTTGGGAGAGCAACTTCTCCAAGCCATCTTTCCATCCTTCATCCACTTCAGTCAGCTGTCACCTGTCTTCCTAAAGAAACATTTCGAGGAAATAAAGTTATTAGTCCTCATTGAAACATAAGTAACGGTAACTGTTTCAAATATATAAATTCTTCTTAGTTAAATAATGATATCTTTCTTAGTCTTCTCAAGTGTTTGTGACGATTGCAATATTCAGCCTATCATGGATATTGCTAAGGCTGCTGTTTCTGTTAGTATATGTGAAAAGAGCATATTTTCAGCTCAATAGCTCAGACTCTTTCTATATTGAACAACTATATTGAAGTGAAATGAAAATAATGCTTTACCCTAACACACCACATAAAATATTGGCAGCATCGATCCCCACTTTCTCTAGAGCTTGAACATATCGATCAAAATTTCATATTAGTAGGCTTTTTACGATTTCTAATTAGAGCGAAATATTTTACCCCGTTCCATGATGAGATTTATATTGGTATAGGAATGGCTTATGTCCAGGAAACAGGCTTATCCTACAGAATCAAAATTTTCGTTTTCAGACAAGGTTTTTCTTAAGCAACTCAAGGGCTTCATATTTTCAGCGTCTAGGTCAGTCCTGGTGTACATTAGGGACCTAATAAATGTTTCATAACTGCATCATAGACATAATAGACATTTTGCAAAAACAAGTGGTATATTTGTTGTCTTTTTAAAAAACTTCAACAGTTTCTAATTAAAAATGATCAGTTAACGGACAACACGTTTTATAAATAACTTTCATTTCATTCATCTTAAGATGTGGGAAGAACCAACAACTTTAAAATTAAAATTTTTTCAAAGACTTAATGATGAATTTAGTTCATGAACAGGAATGCTTCTCCTTATGCCATTGCCATACTATGCCCATTACATGTGTCTTTAAATTTTTTTGTTATAATACGTAACATAAAATTTACCATCCATTTATTTTAAGTGTACAATTCAGTGACATTTAGTTCATTTACACTGTTGGGCA
Source organism: Pteropus medius (assembly GCF_902729225.1). NCBI lineage: Eukaryota > Metazoa > Chordata > Mammalia > Chiroptera > Pteropodidae > Pteropus > Pteropus medius. The sequence goes on along the minus strand of NW_024347790.1, from coordinate 2,510,332 downwards.
ACCATCACCACTGTCTAGTTCTAGAACATCTTATCACCCCAAAAGGAAATGTTCTGTACCCACTTCACAGTCATCCCCCATTCCTCCTACCCATCCCACCCCCACCCCGACATCCTAACAAACATTGGTTTGCTTTCTGTCTCTGTGGACTTGCCTATTCTGGATATTTTATATAAATGAAATGCTAAAGTATGTGGCTTTTGTGTCTGGCCTCTTTCCTTCAGCATAATGTGCCATTTTAGTCTTGACAATGAACATCAATATCGTTTTGCCCTCCCATTAAAATTCTAGATTTGATTTCCTCTATGCATTAGAGAGTCTCTGCCCTGATTCCTGATATTTAATCTAGCAAGTAAAACTTTTTTCACGTGGCATTCAACTCATCCCAGAGCCATAAATATTGGTTTTGCTCAAGGTTTCAGAGCACGTAACTTTATGCTTCCGTTGATAATATTTCACTGGTTTCATGTTTATATAATGAGGCTTTTCAGCTGCAAGTTGCAGAAAACCCCAACAATGATACATTAAGCAGTAAGGGGTTTATGATCTCATATAACAAAAAATTCCAAAGGCAAGTGGTTCCAGAATAATGCAGCTCTTCAGCATATGAGTTCCTTTCAACTTTCTGGAACCTCCACCCCACCCTTCTCCTCCCACCAATGGTGGCAAAATGGCAGCAACATCTTCCAAGGTCACACCCCCCCCCATAGACGCTCATCCAGAGATAGAAAAGGATAGTTGTTCCTTTTATATTGGTTTTTCTTAGGGCAGAAAAACTTTCTCAAAATCTTCCAAGGAGATTCCGTTTTATGCTTCATTGACTAAAGTTATGCTAGAAGCTCAAAACTAAACCTGGAGTGGCAAGGACAGTGGACCTGCCATGTCAGCATTCACTCCTGGGCCTGGGGAGGACCCTCCAAACACATCACCATCAAATACCTCCACACACTGGGGTTCTGTTAGTGAGAAAGGCTAGGGAAATGATAAATCATACCATGTCTGCTATGATATTTGTGTTGGTTTCAGTCGATTACTTTTCTAACCTGATCATCTGAGTGGTTCCCTGAGGTTGCACAGTCTAGGACACCAGATCTGAGTAACTTGGTTGACCAGACATTTACTGAAAGGGATTGTTATTACTGAACTCTCAAAACTCACATTTTGCTTACCCTGATAGCTGGTGAGCAGAAAATAGTAGACAGCTATACAAAAACATCTATATAAAAGGACCTCACCCTGAGATCTCTTCTGAATCACTTGTGCCTTAATTTTAGGGACCTGGAGACCCAAGCCCATTACAGGCATATTTACATCGGAATAGTTTTCTCTGCTCTACATCTAAGCCAAAACGGATTTCCCTCCAGGCTTCTTCAGTTTAAGAACACACACACACGCGCGCGCGCGCACACACACGCACACGCACGCACACACGCACACACACTAAACATCAACTTGGCCAAAGGAAGACTAGAATTGCTATGCCATAGCAAGCTGTAGCGAAGAAGGTACCGCATTCAGAAGACATTTTGAAGTTTCCAGATTCCCTCTCTCTGGGTTATTTATTCACAGTTCAGGGGCTACTCTGACAGATTCTATTCAATCGATCAGTAATTGGATCAAGTTTTTCATCACCCAATTCACTACTTTTGTCAGAGACCAGACCAAACCCATCAGTGAGTGTCGTGTGGACAGACTCTTAATTGAACCAATAAATCTAGAGGCCCATCGATCAGGGAGATGGTCAAAGGGAGACGAACATAGATCCGTGCCAATTCAAAAGGGAAAACAAAGCATGACCCAATGGGAGTTGTCCTCTTCCTCCTCATCCCGTGGGAAGAGGAAACCCTGATGAAATTTGAGGAACTCTTTAGCCCAGAGAATAATGAGGCATAAATCCTGCCTGCTGATAGTGAGAAGCCTGACTCAGGAAATAATGCCATTAAACAAACCGTCCTCCGGTGTTAGGAATGGTGATGAATGATCTAAACGTGACACGGCTGTGTGGCTTAGAAAGGCTTTGCACCGTTGGCTTCCACTCTTAAGGAGAGTGATTAGCAGAAACTCAAAACAATGGTGGTGACTATTGTCTTTTTTTTTTTTTTTTTTTTTTTTTTTTACAATTCCCTTTGCTCAGCAGCTAGCTCAGGGAGAAAGAAGAGTTGTTTATAACCTTTTCTCTCCAACTTGAGAACCTGAGACTGTCATCTGTGGAGTTGGTGTATGCTGGCTTCTCTCTTAAACGGGAGGATGGGTTGTTAACGTTACAATTTATGGAGTGCTTATCAACATACCTCAGCTTGCAGATGGCTCCAAGCAAAAAGATTTCATACATACCGAGACAGTTCTCTTCAACGGTCATTTGCTGGTCTAGGATATTAACACGGGCAGAGCACCACTGTCAAACACTTGGAATAAGAATAACAAAAATCTTGCAGACTGCCCTTTATAAATTGAGCTTCTTCTGTCACCTCTTCAGACATCTGTCACGACTCTATCACTGAAATTGAAATCTCACATATTTTCCACAACAGAGAAGAATTAAACAGAAAAACCAGTAACTCTTTAGGACTCACAAAGCCTCCCAGTGAGGAATGCTGGAATATTTTTTAATAGAGAAATAGAGAAAGGGCAGGAATCCACTGATTATTCAATAACCAATTGGGATACAAGTAGATAAGCAATTTGGTGGCTGGGAGAATATACCACAGTTAGAGGAGTGATAACATCAAAATTTAAGAAATTTGGAAAGAGTTGTTTAAATCTTGCTTAAGACTCAATCTATCTTTTCTTCCTAGAAATTCCCTTCGCACGCACTCAAGTAGTTGCCCTGAATCTGGAAGCAAAGGGGAGCTGTTACTGAAAGCCGAGTGAGGAGCCACTTGCCACTCTGGTATCTGCAAGTGACTTCGCATTTGCTCTCAGTATGTGCAGCTGGATTTGAACGGGATGTGTCAGCCAGGAGGTGTCAAGCCAGGACTCCACATAATCACATCAAGCTGAAATGGTCAAAAGCCTAAACACTTTGTTCTCTTCTTCCTAGTGGGGGAAAAAAGGCAGAAACCATTTCAATCATCTGTCTCTGTGCCAATCTCTTTTTTAAAAGGATTCAAGTCTAAGTAGCAGAAGTAAGAGATTAATGGCTTTGTAGGGGGCGCGAAGAGAAGATGAGGGAGATTTACCAGGAAATAGAACTTTAGGGGTGTAAAGCTGGTATATAAGAATGACTGCCTTTTCTAATAGTTATTTAGATAAGGTTGATTTCCAATATAGAGACACATTTCCAGGGAGGACCGACCCCACGTTGACCTCCATTTTTCACACTTTGCATCTACACTTTGATCACCCAAGGAAATTCAGATCTCCCACAGACTTCAGTGGAGCGCTCCGTGCATTCACGTCGAAATAATTACAACGCTGGTAATAATAACGTATCTTGGCGCTACTCCCCCCTAGAGCTGGAAAGAGCACGCATAGAAAGGTGTAGCACTTGCCCAGGGCTTGTTTGCAAATGGGGTGCAGAAAAATGCATAAAACAGTCTTTTAACTCCAGTTTAAAGTGTGTTTCATCCTATCACGTAGTCCACTGGAAGGGAATAAATACCTTTTTGACCCTTTCCACAGGCTTCTTCTCCTTCGTTTTCACTGGCGTGTGGGCTCCCGTGTGTGCGCGTCGTGTGCTGAGGAGAAGCATGGCTAACCTCTGCCTGTCAGAAGAAAAGCCTTTTTCTTTTCTCCTTGGGCTTCCAGTCTCTTCTCACCCTCCCCCGACCCCTCTGGCCTTTTCCCTCCTCTGCTCCTCCAGATCCCATTCTTTTTGTGCTGGTGAAGTGGGTCTTCCAGCTGTACGAGCTCCCTGCTGCAGGGGCATCGACCCTGGACAAGTCAAGGAGGGACAAGGGGAAGGAGACTTCACAGTGGTCTGCCCTCCGAGGTGGCCTTTGCAAAATAAGAAGCCTTCCATCAATTCCCAGAGTGTCATTTCTGTGGGCAGCTCCTTGACGTGATATATTAAAATAGCGTTTGTACCACTATTTTTACTGCTGCTGTCATGACTGCTACTAAGGACGACTGTCATTATAACTCCTCTTCCGATTCTGTTCCAGCCGCTGTGCCAAGTACTGTTCTTACATGATCTCCTTTCGTTCTCATAATTCCGAATAAGTAGATTCTGTTATTATTCCTATGATTCATATGATGATATTGACATTTGGAAGACTGAACTAATTTGCCCAAAGCCACACCGCTGATAAGGGGCAGAGGTGGGAGAAGAGAAATCTGAATCTAAACACTGAGGCTTCCCCGTGCCTTGTGGGAAAAGAAGCTGGTGAAGGTTGGCCTCTGCAGATGAGAAGTGTGAAATTGTCTTGTCATGGTTAGCTTGGAGGATAGCCAGGTTCCCTTGCTTAAAACACTTCCTGGTTCCCTATCGTGCTCCGATGACATCTAAATGCTTTCATCTCGCTCACGAAGGCCTTCCTGATAGGACCTCCGCTTCCTCTCCAGCCTTCTCTCTCAGCACTCCCTGCCATGTCCTCTGCTCTGGCTAAATCTGGACAAAACCCTTCCTAGAATGCCACTCACCGGAGGGACTCACTGAACTGATGATGGCATCGCGGTTCTGTGCGTGTGTAGTGTGATCTTCAGCCCTCCCCTCAAACAGACTGTAAACCCCTCGAAAGCAAAAAAACACGCCTTCAGGAATAAACTCATCCGGTACTCCTCACTGCTGCTGAAGGTGCAACGGGACGAGGAAAAACTATGTGAAGAGTGCTCAGGCCTCTCTGAGTGACCATCAAATGCCGTCAGTGATGGAGGAAGAGACAGCTGCTGAGGCAGCACCTAAGAGAGGCCTTTAACTCAGACTTGGAAGACCCAGGAGGGCCTCCCTGAAGAAGGAACGAGTAAACAGAGACTTTTAGGATGAAGTAGAGTTGGTCAGGTGAAGGACAGTGAGGACTGTGGACTAGGAGGTGGGTGCAGTGCTCCAGGCTGAGGAAGAGCACCCAGCAAACCTGGAGGCCAGAAAGCCCTTGGCTGACTGGGGAAACCGGAAGAGGTTCTGTGAGGCTGGAGTTGGCAGAGGAGGCCCACAGGGCGTGGAGCAATGAGGCCGGGCGGGGAACTTGTCAAGCCAGAGTCTGCACTCTGTCCAGGAGGCAGTGGGCCAATTTTCATATTAAAATGTCTTAAGCAGAGGAGCCACATGACCAGATGGGCATTTCCTCTGTTTCTTTTGCACATTCTCTTATAAGTTATTAAATACAGTTAGTTCTCTGTGTATGGACTTAAAGACACAGGTGCTTAGTGTAGCTAGGTTTCCAAAGGAAGATTCAATTTGTAAATTCTTTTTCCTCAGCTCTAGGTAGAAAGAGGCCAGGAAGTTGTACACACCCCCTCGGAAGAAGGCCTCTCCAGGAGGCAGGAAAGCCTCCCAGAAGACCAGGCGTCTGCCGCATTGGCCAGGACGGGAAATAATCAGCCCTGTCACATTCAGGTTCGGTACGGAACCCTGCAGGAACCCAGGCAGGCCCGAAGACAGTGGCTTCAACAGGGTAAAATAATGACCTTATTGTCGTGGCTCCTTAATCAAGCCTTTGAGTCGGGGTGTGGGAAGAGCTCTGGGCCCCTAAGGAGGACAATATGTTAATGGCAGCCAACGCTGATACAGAATTTCTTATGTACCAGGCACTGTCCAAGGACCCGACATATCTATTAGTTCAGTTTTCCTGACAGCGACCCTGTGGCAGAGGGACCTTCGTTAAAACCATTCCCCAGATAAAGAAGCCGATGCACAGAGAGGTTGAATAACTTGCCCAGGTCACCCAGCTGATGAGTAACAGTGCTGGGATTCAAGCCCTGTGCTTCCAGAGCCACCTGTGCCCCTTAGACCCTGGGCCACAGCTGCACGGGAGCTGGAGGCTTCACCCTGGCTCAGATCCAGCCTCTGCGCCCAGCCACAGATCAGACATCAGTCCCCCCACCCCCACGTGGCTGCAGTAGGTCCCTAATTCCCTTCCAGAAGTGGACCTGTAAGTCCCAGCTCTGGGGACAACCATGTCCTGAGCTGGAGGAAAAGAAAAGCACTTCTCAGTTTTATTGATAAATTATTCCCATGGTTTATTTACCCTTCTTTCCAGGTTCTCTGTTCCAAACGTCACCTCCTCCCAGGAGCCTTCCCTGATTGCTTATCTAAAATACTCATACACATACACACATACACACACACGCACACACACCGCTACACCCCTACCTCTTTATTCCCTAACCTTGCTTTCTTTTATTTAGAGGCACCTATCACTAGCTGAATGTAAATGGTCTATTTATTTAATTGGTTACTTGGTTATCATCTGTCTCTCTTACCGAAATATTATATATATAAATAATATATATATATATATATATATATATATATATATATATAAGTAGTGTGTGTAAGATCCATTATTTTGCAGAAACTTGGTGTTTCACTACTGCAGTCCTGGCTCCTAGAACATTGTCTGGCAACAGAAGAGATATTTTTTAACTGAGTAGGTAATCGAAAGGCAAGTAAAATTATATTGACCAGCTTCTCAGCCTCACCTCTGCAAGGACTGCTCTTTGCCATGGAAGCGTGAGTCCTCTCTCTTCTCACCGCTTTACTTCTACAAGCTCTGCTGAGCAAAACAAACAAACAAACAAACAAACACAACAAACAAACAAACAAACAAAACAAAACAAATCCCCCTCCAAAAAAAACTGCAAGTGTTTTCGGAGTTCCTCCAACTTCATGTCCCCCTCGCCCCCTATTCTGTGCTGGTTTCCTCAGACCGGCTCCTTTCTCTGTGAGGAGAGAAGAGTCAAGTCCACCTTGGATGGACTGTTTCTGTGACATCCTGTGTCCCCCGTGGATCCCGGTGGAAGAGACCGCTAACACTTGGCAGACTTCCCCCCTCGTAGAGTCGACCTGTGATTCCAGCACGGCAACTGAGGGCACTAAAATCTGTCATTTGGAGTTAGTTCCATCCAGCCCACTTTGGGGAGTTTGTTTAATGCTAGCGAGAGATTTGGAGAAGACACAATGAGTGTGGACTCCAAGGGAAAGGACTTACTCCGACTTGTGTGAAAACTCAAACAAACCCATGTGGGATCTACCTGCAGGGGGACTCGTGTCCTACATTGAAACAAAGACAACCTTCTTGGAAAAAGGAGGGGACGAGGTCGCCTCCCCTGCTGCTGACTTCAAATCCAGTTCTCTGTCAGCTGTCTTCTGAGTCCTTCATCCGAAAGAAAATCACGAGAGGGGAAGAAATGTTGGCCAACTGGAAATTTGGTCAACAAAGGAAATCCGGTGCAGATTTCTAAAATAAGGGAGATGTACTTTTCAAATCGTCATGGTTTTTATCATTCTGGACTCTCCTGCATTGTGAATTCTAACTCTGTCACTTATTAGCTGTGTAAACACCTCTCTAAGACTCAGTTTTCTCAATTTTAAATGAGTGTAAAAGAACCATAAGGACAAGCCCAGGCAGAAAAGGGAGGGAGGGAGAGATGTCTGATCCAGTACAGAAGTCTGATTTGAGACTAAGAAGGCAGGAAAAAGCTGAGGCCTCAGAAAGGAACTCCTGGACCTCTGGGATGAGAGGGGACCAAGTTGAATTGTGGCACTGGAGCCACATTTGGGAGGTGGTGTGCAAGCCAGAGGGTGACTTGGGTGGAGGGAAGTAAGGATCAGATGTGTCTCATACACATCAGATCTCTGACCAGATGTGCTGGCCTTCTCATGTCTCCCAGAGAGCCCCTCGAAGGCCAAGAACACAGCAAGTGCCATTTGGCAGTGGAGCCTAAAGTACAAGCAGGCTGCTAACAAACTCTGTGACCCTGAGAAAGTGCCTTCTCGATAGCCTCTTTACCACACTCTTAGTTTTGCAGAGTAACAACAAGTTCACTGCCTCTTGTTCCCCAGCAGAGGCTATGAGTCCCCCGTGGGCCAGAGCTAAGCAGAACTTATTGGAAGATGCTTTCGAAAGCATCAGCTTCGAATGGCCAGTCTTCCCTAAAAGATTTAGGGGGCAAGCCACCGTTTTGTTTTTTTCTTAAACCACCATATAAATATATACAAATATATATGCGCTTTAGAATGACACATTCAATTCACGTAAATTGTAAGCAAAAAGTGGAGACTTCTTGGAGACTTGGCGGCGGGAGCTAAAGGTCAAGCAGGCTGCTCCCAGACTCTGTGACCCTGGGCGAGTCTCTTCTCCATAGCCTGTTTACCACACTCTTAGTTTTGCAGAGTAAGAGCCCCTTGCTTCCCAACAAAGCCTATTGGTCAGCTCTGGGCCAGAGCTATACAAACTTCTTGAAAGATGCTTTTAAAAGCATCTGCTTGGAAGGGCCTGTCTTTTCGAAAAGTTCTGGGGGCAACGCAGCCTTTTTTTATTAAAACTACCATATATATATCTGCATATGTATCTGTGAGCTCTGGAATAACATACTCAATTCACTTGAATTGTAAACGAAAAGTGTAGACATCCGAGAAATTTCTCCCTTGCGGCAAAAGCACAGGCTACCGCAGAACCTTGGGGCTCTGAAGAAAATGTTCAGTCATTTGTGGGTTTTTTGGTACAGAGTTTGAGGAGCACTAACTGACACACTGGGCTCCTTGAGGTTCACTCTATGTCTCATTCCTCTCTGTATCCTCATGGTGAATTCAGGGCCACCCACAGACAGCATGCCCAGGGATGCTTTGGCCCGCCCTTCCATCGTCCCATCCGCCCCTCCATCCTTGTCGAGGAAGAAGCCAAATGGCAGTCTTCATGTGGAAGAGAAAGATCAGTTTGGGGAGACTGCAGACAGCTGTGGGTCTGAATTCTGACTCTGTCACTTACTAGCTGTGCGATCACATGTATGAGACTCAGTTTTCTGAATTTTGAATGAGTATACAGGAACCATCACAACCAGCCCAGGCAGAAAGGTGAAGGAGAGGGAGGTGTCTGCTCCTGTCCAGAAGTCTGATTTCAAATTTAGAAATCAGGAAGGAGCCGAGGCTTCAGGAAGGAGACCTTGGGCCTCTAGAATGAGAAAAGACCATGTTAAATTGTGATTCTGGAAAACACTCTGTCCACACTCCGGGGAGGCGGATAGGCATGGAACGGCCTGTTTTCACTAAAAGGGATCTCATTATCAGGGTTTCTTGGTTCTTCTTCCTGCTCTTCCTCTAACGAGGTATGAGATGTTAAACTGCTCTACATCCTTGTTTTCCTATCAGTGAATGGATTCTAAGCTCCCTTTCAGTTCTAACGTGCCATGTGTCATCTGGCTCATTCAAGGAGCCTTCCTTTTGCTTTGCCTGTTCGAAAGGAGCCCCTTATGTGTGTGCCCTTTTGCTCACTTCCCTACATCTATCAGTTGTGTGTAAGATTGATTCCTCACCACTCGTGAACTCTTTGTGTTCAAGGACGGTTCACAATTACTATCCAAGAAACTCTTTGATAATTTAGCAACTATAGCTCGAGAAAGCGCAAGGTTTAGTCATAAAAAGTTAGTTAATATGTCCATCCTGCAAAACACTTTCTTTGTGGGTCCACACATGCTGTTATCAGTCTCCAAGTAAAATGTCGTTTATTTTCATCAGCCGTCTAATTATTCGCTGATCAATATTTAGGTGTTGTTTTTAAAGGATATTTCACTGAACTGAATTTGAACATGAACAATAAAGACAATCAAAGGTGATCATTTTTTACATGACTATAAGAAGCGATGACTCAAATAATACTCCCCACCTCCCAAAATGTATTTATATACAGGCATGCCTCATTTTATTACACTTCACTTTTTTCTCTTCATAGATATTACTTATTTTTTTTTTAAACAAATTGAAGGTTACTGGCAACCCTGCATCAACCAAGTCTATTGGCACATTTTTCAATAGGCTTGGATCGTGATGAGCGTTTTTAGGAATAAAGTATTTTTAAATTAAGGTATATATATTATTTTTTGACATAATGATATCACACATGTAATAAACTACACTATAGTATAAACATAACTTTTATATGCAGTAGGAAACCAAAAAATCCATGGGACTTACTTTATCGCAATATTCTTATTGTGGTGGTCTGGGACTCAACATGCAATATCTCTGAGAAGTGCCTGTATAAGAAAGTTTTCTATAACCTGGTAAAAACCAAAAAGAATGCTGGTATTAACACACACCTCCCCTGTTCAAACTCCCCTGCCTTTATAAAGGGTATTTGCAGTACACGTGCGTTATTTTTCCCCAAACTCCTGCCCAAGGCTTAGAAACATAATAGAAAGCTTTTCTCGTTATCTCTTTATGCTTGCAATGATAATTCGAAATCCCTTAGATACTTAGACTAAGCGTGGAAATCCACTCTAGGTTTATGATCTTTCTATCGGATTAACCAAGAGCTCCTCTTTTTCTTTATGGTTCTTTCGGATTCTCAGGTTTGTTCATCCAGAATTTAAAGAGAAAAAGAAATAAATAAGACATTACATTTCAACAATATTATAGACCTCATTTTTTTCCTATGTCATGTTGTTCATCAAGGCTGTGAATCGTAGAGAAAGTATGGTACCGCTTACTTTTCTCTGGGTTTTTTGGGAAGGCACTATTAGCTTTCACTCTATTTGTCTTCTGCTAAATCAGCCAGATCGTCTGGAAATGTGAAAAGAGATCTGGTTTATTTTTGAGTAATTAAATAGAACAATACAAAAAAATTTTTAAGTTTTCTGGACTCTGATTCTGAATGCACTGGATGGATGAAAATTAAATTAGATTACGAATTGCAGAAGGAATGGGGACTTGCAGAGTCCCAAGCACATGAGGAGTTGTTTTTGGCTTAGAAATTATTACTTTGACACAGGAAACACTTCCATCGAACAACTCCCCTCCAAGATTATCATCAAATTTTGATAAAGAGAGAAGGGAAAGTTCATGTCAAACATGTACGTGAATAACTGGGAATGTTGCCTCTCATTGTTTGAAATATGACCTTCATCCTCACAGGGTAGCCCTTGACCGGAAAGAGATCCTGAAAGGACCCACAGGAGCACTTTACAAAGCATGGGACTCAAAAATCTGGACATAAATCTGATCGAGATCCGATGTCGGTTTTTCTTCGGAAAATACAGAGACAGAGGAGAGAGTTAAACAACCTGAGACAAGACCAGCAGCAAAATCAAGGCTATTGGACAAGTGATCCAGTTTCTTAGTAAATCGTACCAAGAGGAAGGAAAAAAACTGGGGGAAGAAATCCATATTTTGAAAGGCACTTAAGATACATACCAACTATTGCAATTTGCATGTCTTGTTTTGGAGCGTGAATCAAATAAATCATAAAAATGTTATAATTGCGAAAATGTGAACCCTGATTGTTTTCTGTTATTAAGGAATGACTGTCTATTATTTTTAAGTGTGATCATGGTATTGCCATTATTTAAAAGAAAGAATCCATATCTTTCAGATTAATATCCTGGAATGACAAGATATACTTCAAGGAATCTGAGAGAGGAAGAGTGTGTGGGTAGATGGGCATGGAGAATTCAAGATGGGCCATGAATTAGTAATCGTTAAAATTGAATGATAACATAAAAGTTTATTATTTTATTCTCTCTATTTTTGTGCATGTTTGAAATTTTCAATAACATAAAGTTAAAAAAAAAAAAAACACCAAGGGGATTGACTGACAGTGCTGTGAGAATAAGAAGCAGCTGAAATTCTCAAACACAGAGATTTCGCATTTGAAGTCAGATGGAATATGTACACGCCTATGACCCTACCATTGCACTCCTCAGTGTTTAGAAAACTGAAGTTTTGAGAGGTTCAATTATACCCTGAAAGGCTTTTTAACTCTCAGTCTATTGCTTTCTAATATTTTAAAACTAGTGACTCCTGTAAGAAATGACAAGCTGCATTTAATGAGGAAATGGGAAGATAAACTGGCTGCAGTGATTGTAGGTGTCACTTTTTAGGTTTTGTTGTTCTTATGAAATAGTTAAGGCACATAAAATACATAGGTTTATAGGACTATCTCACACATAAACAAGAATGCATAGTGTCTGTAATACTGGGAAATTGAAGTGACATGCATCAACGGAAGAATGATTTAAACAAAGTGTGGAGATTCACTCAACGTGCAAATGTAAAAATAAATAAACCAGATATCAATGCGGAGAGTTTCCAAAAACATAACGTTGAGTGAGAAAAGGCAAGTTACAGAAGAACAAAGCCATAGGATCGATGACAAAGACACAAACTGAAAAATGGAACTCTAAATACTAGCAAGGAAGGGCAATGAATGCAAATGGGAATAAGACATAGGGTGTTCAAGGACACCTGTGACCTTTTCTTTCTTCAGCTGAGTGGGAGGTGCGTGTATGTTTGTGATGTTATTATTTATCCTATTTCATATCCCTGAAAATTTAATAATAAGACAAAAGAAGAAATTGAACTAGTCGATGGCAGCTACAGTGATGGGCCTGGGGGTGGCCGGAAAGACGCTGCAGCCAGCTGGCTTGTCACACATTCATTCATGCATCAGATAGACTTGATTTTATTTTTTATAGTGTCAGTGATATTGTAAAAATCGAAAAGCAGTGTTCTGGGCGTCAAAATTCAGTTTTCAGAGTAACACGACTTCTCTGGACTTCATTGCTTTAGGTGTAAAAAAAAATAGTAAAGGATTTTTTTGAAGGGGATTCATCTACCCATCTAACTTGTAAGACCTGGAAAGAATATATTAGCAGAACACCTTTAGCATCTCAGATGAGAGGTATTAAAGATAAATGCCCAAAGAGTGGATGTTTTCACGATATCTCTATTTACTCAAGGCACAGAATGTTAAAGGATTTGGACAAAAGGACATTTAGAATCTCAGGTGGTACCTGCCTAGAAATGGGTTAAGAAATTTGGTTATTTCCCTCTTAACTCCTGTTCTAAGTATCTCACAAGTTTCCGGTTAACGTCCCAGAAAGCAACAATTCTGAAATCTGGCCGAAAAAAATAGTGTGACAGCGCCATCTACTGAGCCTTCGATAATTTGACACAGAAACGGGAAATGTCACAAAAGAAAAAATGTAGGTTGTCGTGAACCATCAAATACAAGCACGATGCCCCAGAAAAACTTTTATACTTGACTAGTTTATTTTATTCTTTAGCACCAGTTAAAGTACTAAAGTGCAACAGGTAGCACAGCAGTACCATACAAGCATTCCAAACGGTGAGGTTTTCCGTTTTTACAAACTACTATACTACCACTCACAAAGGGAGTCAGAAGTGAACCCATAATCTGCTTACTCATTCTACTTTTGACGATTTGGTTGTATCCAGTCTGGAGTTATTACAGGTGATCTGCTATGAACACTCTTCCTGGCATCTCATGTTGCTCATGTGAACACCTTTTGCCTGGGCCTAGAACTGCCGAGTCAGGTAGAGTGACCATGTATTTTAGTCATCCAAGCTGGGACCCTTTTGAGAGTGGAGGGTGATATTAAACATAATTAAAATTTGTTTATTGACCACCAGATCAGCTTCATAAATTGGTTGACTCATAAAAAGATTTTGATTCGATATTGATTTTCGAAAATAAAATTCCTTCTGAAATATTAAAATAGCACATATCCATGGACATTAAAGTAAAATTCTGAAAAATACTCACATTTTTAATCCGAATATATTTTTTTAAAACCAGAATAATTATTCTTGGTACATAATCACATATCTAAATTAGAGTTTTAGCCGCATCTCAATTCTAGTTCTCTACATTTTGAAATGTGTAAATATTTATACCCAATATTTTCCACAAATACTATCTTTTTGTCTCTATTCAGAATGCTTTTCTCCAGCAAATATTTTTATAAGCAAAAGTTACAAAATAAGTTGACCAAAAATGTGTCAAATGTTTTGTCACATGTATGTACAGCAAAGATTATAAGCCTTCTCAATTTCATTCATTTCTGGTCAGAATATAAACATATCCAATTAAAATTAAGAATTGTATTAAGCACATCAATATGGTTCACAGTACAATTTCAAAATTAGATCTGGTGCAATGTTTAAGTTCTCATCATTTAATTTGTTCAATCCCCAAACCCTGCTTGCTTTCTGAGGGACAAATTTCAATGCATTTCTGATTATGTGCTTGGTTTTCAATAATTCAAATTGCTAAAAGTTCCAAAAGCTGCATTTTTTTTTTTTTTGGTGCTCAATTTTTGAACATTTTGATTAAGATTGCCAATAAATTCTGAACAAAGTTTATCCAAAATATAGAGGCTCCCTTTCTAATACCTGTTGCAGGATATAGGATCTATTAACAAAGTAATATTTAAATGTTCAAATATTTCTAAAACGTGATTAATAATAGATCGCTAATAGAGAATATATACGCTCATGTATGTGTATATACATATATATATATATATAATTTAGACAAATGTAGCTTCTACTTAGATTGGTAAAATAGCACATTTTTTATTGTGGTAAAATACACGTAACTTAAAGATTACTATTTTAACTACACCGTTCAGTGGCATTAGGCACAGTCATAATGTTGTGCAAACATCAACACTCTTTTCAGGACTTTTGCACCAACCCAAACAGAAACTCGGTCCCCGTTAAACAATAACTCACCAATCTCCCCTCCTCCTTGTACCTGGTAACCCCCATTCTATTTTCTGTCTCCATGAATTTGCCTACTATATGTATCTCATATTAGTGGAATCCTATAATATTTTTCCTTTTGTCTTTGGTTTATTTATTAGGTTAATACCAAACTAATGTTTTTTCAATGGTTCATCCATGTTGTAGCGAGTGTCAGAATTTCATTCTTTCTTGAGACCGAACAATAATATTCCATCGTATGTATACGTCACACTTTGTTCATCTATGCGTCCACTGATGAACATTTGGGTTCTTTCCACCTTTTAGCTCTTATGAATAATGCTGCTGCGAACATCTGTGCATCGTATCTCTTTGAGTCCCTGCCTTCTCTTCCTTGGGGTATATACCTAGAAGTGGAATTGCTGGATCATATGGCAATTCTGTACTTAATCTTCAAGGAAACGCCATTCTGTTTTCCACAGTGGCTGCACCGTTTTTCATTCCCACGAACCATGCAGAGTTCCAATTGTTTTCTCTCTCCTCACAAGCACTCGCTATTTTCCATTTCAATATTTTTTTTTCTTTTTTTTTTTTTTAGGCAGGCAACCTTTGATTGACCTCACAGATTGCAAGGACCTTGTCAGCTTACAATCCCCTTTTTTTTTTTTTAATTTTTTTATGCCTACAGCACCTGGTCTTCCTAAGTGGTCTCCTATCCAAGTACTAACCAGGCCCGACCCTGCTTAGCTTCTGAGATCAGACGGGATCGGGCTTGCTCAGCGTGGCAGGGCCGTAGACCCATTTCAATTTTTATAACAGCCTTCCTAGCAGGTGTGAAATGGATCTTACTGTGGTTTTTATTGTATTATTTCTTTAATCACTGATGATATCGAACATTTTTCATTTGCTAATTGGCCGTTTATCTATCTTTCTTGGACAAATAGCTATATAAGTCTTTTGCCCATTTTTGAACTGGGTTGTTGTTTTTTTGTTAAATTGCAAGGATTCTTTATATAATCTAGATATTAATCCCTTGTCAGATACATGATTTATAAATATTTCTTCCCATTCTATGGGTTGTCTTTTCACTCTTTTGATAGTGTCCTCTGATGTGCAGAAGAATAGCACATCTTTTTGACACCTTAACAAATTATGGGTGAACCACAACCAATTCCAGCCACACTGCTACTCCATAGGTTTCTTAATTTAATAAGAATATTGTTTTTACCTCAGTGCAATGCTCTACCAAAATTCATATTTGTATTATCACCACAAAAACATTATCTTTAGTGTTGAATGTTTTAAGCAAAACTGTAGTAGCATTCACCATCATGTCGTACATTTTCCCTTTGTAGAATAAATTTTAAAAGCTTTACTTTGACTCCGTGAATTAGAGATAAAGATGCAGCCATTACTGAAGCGAGTTTCTATTTGAGGCATCAATGACACTGCTATAATATGGTTATCATTTAACTGTTTGAAAGTTCTTGTTCTGCTAAAGGAGTGAACACATTGACAGCTGTCACTTCAGGTTTTGTGTTGGCACAAGAAAATTTGAAACTTAAAAATGAACAGAATTAATTTGCAATGGTCACTGCATCTTAATGTAAAATCATGCTTCATGGAGCGATACGAAGACTCACCTTTCGTGGATGCTTACAGCCTTCCTAAAATAGCTCCTCCTTTAACATACATGCGGACATTTCTTCAATCCATTTGTGTCTTCTGGTTTTCCTGTAGCCAGTGATGTCACCCCATGATGGATAGCTAATGTCAACAAATATTTCGTGAAAATAATTTATCTTCACCTTCCTTGAGAAACCGAAACAATACTTAATTTCTTATTAAATATTTACTTTCGTTTATTAGATCTCATTGCTCCTGAGAGAATGTATTGTGAAATAAAAAAAAAAGCATTCCCGAATAATGACATAAACAAATGAACGATTATGGATTCACACCATGCAATAGATAACAAAACCATCCAAAATAAGAGCATTTAGACTACTCTCGATTCACTCTATTTTCTGCACATATTTCAAATACATCTAACCTATAGTTTATCAATGTCCCCACTAACCACAGCAGCTGGCACCTATTGGCTTCATGATTCTTGCAGGCACAGGGGCCACGGCACAGCTGGCTGGTATTATACCAAGTGGCCAGTGGGGGCAGCAGTCTCAAGATCTTCTTTCACTACAGTTCAAGACTGAAAAAAGACAGCGCTTCCTGTCCGCGAATATTTGTGTCCACGAATATTTATTTTGAAAGCATTCTGCATCCTCTCCATCAAGGAGAAATTTTAGTTATATGGCATCAGGAGAGAGATGGAGAAAGGAAAGTGTGTTATCTCTGGTTGCCTTTAAGATTTAACAATGTGTTAAAGTATGAACTCTATTGCATATAAGTCTAGACGAGGTCCTGGCAGGAGCTAGAAGAATAAAGTAGAAGTCCACCAGACCTTTCCCGACTTATCTTAATGACTAAATTTTGTTTCAAATGAAAACGTCCAGGACAAATGCTAGACTAGAAGGGATTCTGAGAAAACATGCATAAGCCAAAACTGGCCGGGGAAAACCAGGACATGGCCACCTAGTCATAGGGAGGGACGATGTTCCACTCTAGAAGTTTCAAGAGTGATTATAGGAATTCTCATCCCAACCAACAGTATGTCAGAGTTAGATTATTCCACTTCCTCTTCTACATTTGACACCATATGTCTTTTTAATTTTGACCATTTTTGTATATATATAGTGATAGCACATAGTGGTTTGAATTTTACTTTATCTGCTTAATAATAAGATGAACATATGTTTATTGACCATTTGGATGTCCTTTTTTTTGGTGCCTGCTCAAGCCCATTTGTCTTAACCATTGGGTCGTGTGTGTATGTGTATTTTTTTGCATTGATTTTTAGTAGTTCTTAATATATTTGATAAATAAGCCACTAATTAGCTATATGTGTTGTAAATATTGTATACTATTCTTAGGTTGCCTTTTAGGCCTCTGAGCGGTTTCTTCTGGTAAACAAAAGTTCTTAATTTTAATGTAGTCCAATTTTCTGTTTAAGAAATTGTTTCTTATGTGAAGGTCATGAAGATATTTTTATGTTATTATCTTAAAGCTTATTTTTAATCTGTCATATTTAGGTATACAATCCTACTGAGTTGATTTTGGGATATGGTAAGAAATAGGGATGCTTTTTTTTCCCCGTATTGATATCCATTTGATCGAGCATCGTTTTTTTCAAAAGATCGTCCTTTTCCTTCTGGGTTTCAGTAGAGACTCTGTCATAAATCAGGTAACTGTGTGTTTAGGTCTGCTTCTGGATTCTCTATTCTAGTCCACTCATCTGCTTAACTTTTTCTGTGCCAATATCACCCTCCCACCCCATCTCAGAACCATAACCTTATAATAATTGGTTTTTGGTGGTATAAGTGATCATTTATATACTTAATTTTAAAGACCGGCTTGGCTATTCTAGGTTCTTTGCATTCCTATGCATATTTTAGAATCAGCCTGTCAGTTTCCACCAAAAACGAACAAACTCTGCTCAGATTTTATGTGGGTTGCATTGCACTTATGGATCAATTTGGAATGACTTGACTACAATGTTGAATCTTCGAGCCATAAATGTGGCGTATTCCTCTATTTCTTTGTGTCGTCTTTAATTTCTCTCACCAATACTTTATAGTTTTCATCGCAGACATCCTGTACATTTTTAAGATATATTCCTATATATTTTTGGTGTGATTATGAATTCCATTTTTTAAATTTTATTTTCTTATTTATTTCTAGCGTGTAGACAGGCAACTGATAGTTACCTTCTGAACTCGTATCCAGTAACCTTGTTAAATTCACATAAGTCCAAAATTTATCCGTTGAAGCTCTAACCTCCAGTACCTCAAAATGAGACTGTATGAGATAGGGCCTTACAGGAGATAACTAAGTTAAAATGAAGCAGTTAAGGTGGGCCCCAATTTAATCTAACAGGCATCCACATTAGAAGAGACTAGAGTATAAGTGAGACAGCAGTGGGGTGTCCCATGCACAGAGGGACAACCATGTGAAGAGGCAGCAAGAGGGAGGCCATCTGCAAGCCGAAAGGAGAGGACTCAGTGGACTGGACTCTGCTGGTACCTTGATCTTGGACTTCAGCCTCTAGAAACGTGAGAAAATAAATTTCCGTTGTTTAAGCTCCCCCCCCTGCCTGTGATATTTTGTTATGGAAGCCTTAGCAGACCAATAAAGGGGACATCGATTGAAACTTCATTAAACTAGGAGGGGGTTCAGGGAACTTCTGGATCGGTGAACACGTGGAGGTGCTGGAAGAGTGTCACCCCGGAGAGAGTGTGGAAGCTCAGTGTCCCCTCCCACATACCTTGGGCTGCTCCTGAGTTATGCCCCTTTATAATACATTGGTGATCCAGTAAGTAAAATGTTTCTCTGAGTTATGTGAACCACTCTAGCAAATTAATCGAACCTAAGGTGGAGGTTGTTGAAACCCCTACTTTATCGCCAGTCAGAAGCACAAGTGACGACCTAAAGTTGCGACTGGCAACTTGTAGAACTGAGCCCTTAATCTGTGAGGTCTGATGCTATTTTCAGGTAGATAGTGCCAGAATTGAGTTGACTTGTAGGACACACAATTGGTGTCCCAGAATTGGTGGTGGTGGGGAAAATCCCCTTATTGAAATGGGGTGCAGAAGCTTCTTTATGTCCCACCTAGGAAAACTCAGTATTGTTTGGAAAGTAGAAATTTCAAGAAGCCAGGTTTAGGGGATGACGGCATAAACTACAAACACAACAATCTTGTGTTTTTTTTCTTTTGGTTTATGTTTTCTAATTTGCTATCTCTTATTCAAAAATCACCATTTGTGTGAATGAATCAAAAGAGTTGTTTTGACTTCATATAAAAAGAAGTTAAAATAAATATTGAAGCATCTAGCAACATAACTAAAGCAATGCTGTATTTTATAATTAAATTATTAAATAAAAATTGGAGCAAGTTATTGGTATAAGAGGAAAACCCATGCTTTAATTTAGAAAATAACAGGAAATTCCCTGGAATAAAAATAGTGTTTTGAGGAGCATGCTGAATTTCCACGAGTCAATAGAAATATTTGGTATCTTACAATTTTCCAAAAATGAAGTCTGCAGTTCTGGGGCCTTCTTAATACTTAGGTGCCGAAAAGGAAAGAGATCAGCAATTATTTCTCTTCCAACTAGAATAAGAAATTATTCTCATATTAACAAGTAATTTTGCTTATAATAGACTCTCCAACAAAAATAAAGATGGTTTACATAAGGAGAGCCATCAAAACAAAAGGATCCATTCAAGAAAAATCAGCAAGAATTTCAGCAACTACCGAAACTATCAGCCAAGTCCAGCAGAAAGTATAAACAACACTTTCCATTTCGGAGAAATACATCTTATTGCAATGATTATTCATCAAGACACAAAGCCAGGCAACTCTTGAATATTTTGTTTTATCAAGGATAACACAAGGGGAATTCCACTTAGAAATCTAGCCAAGAGACCAGTAATCACAGGTCCTGGCAGTTCAATGAAATGTTTTAAGCCATCACAAGAATAATTTGGGGCAATAGAAAAAAGTTTGTACATATGGAAAGACAAAATAAACCTCGAGAATTTAATGATCTTGTGTATGCTATCCTAAATTCCTCAAATTTGATTTACTCAAGAACCCTGTCAATTAGCAGTGGGGCAGGGCTGGGTGTACAGGGAAATCTAAGTCCACATCGCCAGCCCCCTAGATGCCTCGAGGACTGGAACACTGTCTATTCATCCCCAAGGACTCACCCTAGTAGGTCTTCAAGATGTACTTTTTAAATTAAATTCTATCAAATCAAACAGTATTTACCAAAGCTAAGATTTCATTTGGAAAAGGACAGAAATTAATCATAATGATCTTCCTATAGTTTTTATTTGATCAAATCGGGAAGCTGTTTTTGCATGGTCCCTTATTCCTTTCTTCTGCCAAGCACCAAGCATCTTCAGGAAAAGGAATCTGCCTTGTTTGTCTTGCTGCTCTCTGTCTAACAGAGTAAGAGTTCAATAGCGACTTTTTAATTGAATGAATGAGTGAATGACTCATTCTTTAAATTTCATTTTATTAGAGATTACAAGTCTATCCTCCTGCAGAAAGTCTGTTTAAAGAAAGAGTGACTCAGGACCGCTGAAAAATAAAGCCCAGCACAGGGAATGGGATAACCATAAGTAAACAAAATTAATTAAGCATGCACATCTTAGCACTAATTTAAAATCTAAAACAGATATTCTGGGATCAACAAACACGCAAAAGACGAATAGAGTAATATCAATAATCAATGAAGTACACGCTTCAACATAGAGTCCAAGCTCTATGAGTTTTAGTATTAGGAGAAATCATAACCAGAGAAAGTGTTCAAATTCTGATTGCAAAGCAAATGGTAAAGATAAGCAGTGACAAAAGACATAATCAAAGTGATGATAATCTTGCTGTAGCTGCCACCCTAACCCCAGTAACTCTCATTTTTATTATTGATTCTTGATTTTCTGTCAACTTGGGAAAGATAATAAATATTTTTTAAAAGTTATTAACCATTTGGCAATCACCCTGTGAATTCTCACCGTTCCTTAAAGAGGGAACTATCATTAATCCAGATTTATAGATGAGCAAGTCAAGGCCCAGGAATTCACTAACTTGACCCAGGTCTGTCTGACCCCAAAGCCCAAGTGTTTTGTTTTGTTTTTTAACTGAGATATAATTGCATATAACATTGTGTAAGTTTAGGGTGTACAATACATTCAGTTGATACATTTATATATTGCAATATGATTGCCACCATAGTGCTAGCCAACACCTCTATCATGTCGCATAATTATCATTTCTTTTTAGTGATGACAACAATTCAGATCAAGTCTCTTAGCAACTTTGAAGTTTATGATACAGTACCGTCGACTATTTAATCATGTTATTACATGTCTTTATAGTAGTTCATTTTGACTACCACTCTGTGAATATTCTATAGATTATTCATCCTTCCTCCTGCTGGCGGGTACTTGGGCTGATTACAGTTGTTTGCTATGAAAATAGTTTTTAAAAATTAAAAAATATATATATTAAAATATATTTACTCCCACCACTTAGATGATTACTGCTAACATTTTGGTTAATGTTCTTTGAAGAACTTGCTATATAATTTTTTTGTATAGTTGGGATGCTATTGTATAAATATTGGTTTGTAATGCCAAATTGTTTTCCCAAAAGGTGGATCTAATTTATATCTCTGTGATCAGAGGAAGAGAGGGCCCCTTCACATATCTCCCAACAGCAAAAGAATTATCTTCTATTTTAAACCTATGACAAGTTGATAAGCAAAGGCCTCACCTTATTTTTAATTTTTGTTTCTTTAATACCAGCAAGTAAACATTGTTTCCAAGTGACTTTAATTTCTCCCAAACAACAGGAATCATAAAGAAAAAGCCACCAGTTTTGCTTTCATAGCAGTATCCGTTTTAGTGGGATATTTGTATACCTCCCAAACATTGTGCTGGTTTGTTTGAACAAATTTCATGAACCTCTTTGTTCAGCTCAGTATTTTAATGCTATAGAAATAGTCTGTCAGAAATAATTGCCTAATTATGGGCTCGTGCTTTATGTCACCATTTTTTTTTTTTTTTTTTGCTGCCAAGTCACCTTTAAGATTGTGAAAAGAATTATTAGCTGTGGAAATACTTTGTTTTTAAGCATATGTCAATCAAACCTATCCAGGAGGTAAAAACTTTATTACCCTATTAACGCTATCATTTCAGTAGTTTTTGCTGAGTGTAAATATAAACGAACAAAAGAACACCCATACTCAGCAGCAAGAGGCAGCCATGTGATCTTATTTTTTATATTTCCTTCTGTTCTTTTTCTAAGTATTTTTCCATAGTTGAAATGTTCGGGACTCGGTGCCGATAAGGATCTAGGAATCAGTTCTAGCCGAAATTTTAGTCACACAGAATATTAATATTTATGTAATCGAATTGATTAAACTTTTCCCCTATGACTTCAGAGATTTGCCACATCCCAGGAAAGCCCTTTCCCTCCACCTACCCCCTGAACCCTCCCAAGAGAAAAATGCAACTGTTTTCCTTCCGGCACGTCTATAGTTATTTTTTAATTTAACCTTTTTTATATTCCCACAGGACAATGAGAACTTCAGAAGACCAGCCTCATGGTGGATCTGTATAGTAACATTTAATTTGTCAGCCCAGTTAGGAAGTTCTTTAGACCAGCATCTGTTCCACAAAACTGAAAGCTGTTCCTTTTTTTTTTTAAGTTTTCCTAGAAAACTTCTTAAAACATTGTATATTTTCTGAGAAAATAAAAACACTTTGTGTAAATTGGCCTCCTCTTGGTATTAGGCTTATCATTATACATACATTATACACACACACACATATATATTATTTATAGTGTTGAAAGTGGGATTAATAAAGTTTGAAACAATAGAAGTCATCTCCAGCAAGAGTCCAGCCTGCTGCTTTTCCTACTTAGTAGTAAGTTTTTACTAGTTTTTATTTATTTTTCTCCTGCTTTCTCATAACCTTCAACTTCTCCCTTCTGTTACTAGGTCTCCTTCCGTTTTCTTCTGTATATATATATTCTTTCTGGAACGGAACATTTCTGGGGTACCATATTTGTGCTGTCACTTTGCATGTTTGGGGGTTTTTTTTTCCATTTGGGTTTTTTGTTGTTGTTGTTTTGTTTTTTTGTTTGTTTGTTTGTTTTGCTTTGTCACATAGTAATGTGCATGCTTTCAGACAGCCAACCATTTCCTCCACCCTTTTAAAATATTTGTAGACTTAGCATTTCAGGTTGCAGAGAACTGGGAGTTAATGGCTGGGTGGGTGGGACATTTCCTTACAAAATGGTGAACAGAAGCCCTATGTTTTGTCTTGTTTGTGTTTGGCTCACTTGCACTTAGCATAATGCTTGGCACATTGTAAAACTTCAATAAACGTTCAATGAAAGAATGAGTTGATAAAACTTATATGGAAACACTCGTATGCTGCAGAAAGAATCATTTTGTCCCTTTTCCAAAGTTCTTGCCAGCCCACAAAATAGGTAATTCTAACGAGACCCCTCCTTGCCAGGAAGCCAGCGAGGAGGAGGTTGCCACTTGCCCTCTGCTTCTCACTGGCTCTGTGCCGTGTCTGGTGAGGTGATGGGAAACTGAGGTAATGTTTCCTATTTTCTTCAGAACTGGTGAACTCAGTAAAAGCGGGTACTCATAAAGGGCGCATCTCTTAGAATCATCTTAGGCGGCTGTCGTCCGCAAGCTGCATTTCTCACCTTTTAGTCCCGCCTCCTTGAATCAAAATGCACACCTGGGTAATCCCAGCCAGCAGTCATCTGGCCCTCTGCCTGGGCCCAGCGTGTTTTGTTCAACTTGGGGAAGTAACAGCAAGAAGCCCACTGGGCCACAGGTCCACGCACAGCACTGAAGTTCATACATTGATCCCTGTTCTCCTTCTGTGGATAGTCTTAATCTCAGAGTTCAGAGTGTCATTCATTGGGTCCGTCAACCTCATTCATAGAAATAACTCACACCTGTAAGTGACAGAGGGCATATGAACAGAATGTTTGCACAACGAATGGAGGAAAAGGCAGAGCATGACGGAAGAGAGAGCAGTGAATTAGTCCCTCATGAAGATTGTCTTCTGTTAACTTCCTGTGTCTCCTCCTGGCAGGGCCAAAAGAAACTGCTCCGTGATAATTCAGTCCCTTCCCCCTTCTTCCCTCACTTTCCTCCTCCTCTCCCAGATGCACAGGTGTGATGCCCAAGAAAACCCCCCTCCCCAATCCGATTTCTGCATTCCCGCTCTGCCGGAGCCTGCCTTTGAGAATTGCTCCAAGTTCTGGATGTGAATGTTTCTCCCTGGGAGATGTGGAAAGGGGAACAAATGTCCGTTTTTAAAATGTATTTCTGTATTATGAGTTAAAAAAAAATGAAGTTTAACCCAACTTTGCTGATCGTTGTAAAGAAGGCAATAATTAACTATGCCTTTGTTGCTAACACTAGAGATACCTTGGTGGCCAACAGGCCCCCACTTTGCGCAGCCGGGGTGGAACACTCTTAGTTAGCTCTCAGCCTGGTGGCAGGCTTGGGTGACAGACAGGAGGAGGCAGGCTCCTGCGGAGCTGGAATGCAGAAATCGGATTGGGGAGGGGGGTTTTCTTGGGCATCACACCTGTTAAGTAGGACAGGAAGCAGGATGCGGCAGAATCTATGAGTCGCCTGGATTCCTGTCGTATCCCTCCGCCTCTTAGAAAACGTGGTTATTAAAAGAGAATTTGGACAGTAGAATACATTGAGGCGGTGGCTGGTGTGTAGAAGAATAAAATACACGCGAAGAAAGATATGAAATGGAGAACCCGAGTAAGTTTCTTCACGTAAACTATTATTCTCTTTTAAGAACCTAATTCTTAACAGGGACAATAGGCGGAGGGTGGGGCTTGGTTCTTGAGGATCCAAAAATCATACTCTTTTCCTGTGTAAAGCAGATGTATGCACAGTACAGAAACAGATATATAACATCTGAGCTATTAAAATTTCATGGTGGGGCAATTAGAGAACGAATGTCTAAAAACACTGCTTTTGAATGACTTCTTAAATATTGTCTTTGTGTGCTTTTTAAAAAAATCACGAAAATCGCATTGTTGCATTTTCTTACAAAAGTAATATAGTCCCATTAGAAAAACAAACACACAAAAGAGAAAAGATGTGTAATAATCCCATCACCCAGAGATAACTCCTAACACACAAGTATGTGTGTGCAGGTACATACAAACACAGTTTTCCTATAGATATTTTTACTTTTACTAAGATGAAATCACACGACACTTAATTATTTTGTAAGTTTTTCCACTTAATATTACGGTTAGCTTTCTGTGCAATGAAGATAAGTTACAGCATAATTTTAATGGCCCGCATGATGTTCTATGATATAATTACATCCTAATATATTTACTCAGTCTCAATTCATAGAGCTTCATGTTAGAGCAATGTTTATAACAGTAAACATTATACGGTAAACATTGCTGTACTGAATATCCTGTACTTGTTTTGTTATTGTTCGAAGATAGGAGTTAAGATCTATATACTTTCTTCGAATCATTGATACATGTTGCCAAGCTGTAGATTTCTACATTATATTAATGCCTTCATAGTCTTCTATTCTATAGGAATATCATAATTTAATCAATATAATATTTAAGTTATTGCTCATTTTTTTCTTTGCTATTATAAGCAATGCTGCAAAAACACATCCTGGACTTGACTGATTATTTTCACAAGAATAATTCCTGAGTGGAATTAGTGGACCAAAAG
Source organism: Pteropus medius (assembly GCF_902729225.1). Taxonomy (NCBI): domain Eukaryota; kingdom Metazoa; phylum Chordata; class Mammalia; order Chiroptera; family Pteropodidae; genus Pteropus; species Pteropus medius. The sequence goes on along the minus strand of NW_024347790.1, from coordinate 2,484,348 downwards.
AGAACAATTAGAAAACACAGACACACACAACTTTTTAACATCCTTGCAACGCTGTTCCAATTTACCCCTCTTCGAAGGTAAATTAACCATGTGCGAGCCACAGCATTTCTGGCCTCATGACTTGTCATGGATGTATGTCTCACAAGATGGGCCTCTGGCTCCATCCGAAGTACCCCGCGCCCCTTCATGCTCTGCTTCCTTGTGGATCACACGGAAAGGCAAAGGTTTCTCCACAGCCACTGCCTAAGGCATCCGTGGCTCCCGGTGTTAGCAGCAGGTATCAAGGTGGAAGCCCATAGCTCCTCTCTAGAGAGATGCTTCCCAAAAATAAAGTGTGGGAGATGTTCATACTGGGTTCCTAGTCTGCCGTTACTTTGGTTTATTTTGTTTTCTTTTTAGCTTTGCCTCTGCCAGGATGAGAGTCACACGTTATACATCACCTATTGCCACAGGATTTGGGAAATTATTTCTGGCCAAAATCTTTAATCTTGGCTCCAGAGTATTTCCTTGTTTTGGGGGGTTTTTTGTTGTTGTTGTTGTTTTTAGGTTTTTTTGGTTCGTTTTTGTTTTCGTTTTGTTTTGCTTAGTTTTCACTTCTGTTCAACAGTGAAACCGGCCAGGGCAGGATATCCGATATACAAGCCTCCAGAGTCTACAAAATCACAGTAAGTCTTCCTGTTGTCCAGAAATGCATGGGAAATCCCCGGGAGTCACAGCAGTCTCTGTGGAAATGAATACTGGATTGTTGGTCTTTTGTTTTAGATTTCTGAACGTCTTTCCCCTCGAGTTCCTGTTCTTCTCACCCAGAGCCAACCCAAGGGACAAGAAATGAGGCTCCCAGCCCTGGGCGAGGGCGGTGTAGAGGATCTGGTGACAGAAGCTGTGTTGCAGGCATCACCTGGATGAGGAAAAAAACTAGGATTCAGAAACACCTCTGCTTCCAGGTCACCAGCCGAGGAGTCAGAAGAGTTAATATGTGAACACGGGGTTGACTTCAGAACCTCATCTCCCATCTTCTCAAAATCTCCCTCAGGTTATCTCATTGTATTGATGAATGAATGTAGGGATCAAAGGTGACTTGTGGGGTATATTTTCTCATAATCAAAAAAAAAATTGGGTCAAAACACACATAACATAAAATCTACCATCTTCGCCATTTTTAAGCGTACAGGTCATTGGCATAAAGCACGTTCACGTTGTGCAATCCCCTCCCCCATCCAGCCCCAGAATTCTTTTCCTCTTGCAAAACCGAGACTCTGCTCTGTTGAAGAATGACTCCCGTTGGTTTGGGGCCGGAGCAGCTGGAGGGGTGGTGGCGGCCGCCTTTCTCCTGTACGTATCGCTGCCACTCAGCTTTCGATGACAGATCCTTTGGCTTGACCACACTGTCCCTTCAATGCTTATTTTTGCCTCATGTTATAGATGTTGTGAGTTGGCGTCAGACATGGCGGTTGACTTGTGACAGCCACCGAAAGACAGCCCATGGTGACTTTTAGTTTCAGAACTTTCCCGATGCCTACTCCAGGGTGCTGGTGTTTCTAACTCCCCAGGGGCCAATGTTCAGGGTCATGTAAGCTGAGAATCTAATCCCTGACTTTACAGTAAAAGTCATGCCCCCCTGGATATGACTCCAGGGGAACAAGGAAATTCGAAATATTAAGGGGTTTACTGTCGTTATTCTTCGTTTAGAGCTTTCCGGTTGCGAAGTGCTTTGTTTTCATACATTGTCACATTTCGGCACCTCCAAAACTCTGTGAGATAGTTGTTATTTTCACCCATTTTTTTCTTGGAAATGAGACAGGTGAATCTGAAAAAGAAAGTAACTTGGCAAAAGTCAGGCAAATAGCGTCTCTGTCTCCAGTTCTCCCAAGAAGGGAGACGTTCTTGAAGTTGCAGAGAATCCTAGTCGAGTGTTATAATGACTTTTTTGAAAAACAATTTCCAGTGTCCTAACCAGTTGAGCTCTGGCTTCTATTTCAATTTGGTCGGGGGAGGTTTAAACCTAAATTTCACATCTAAAGTTTATTTCCTTGGTCATTTGAATGACTACAACCTTGAAAACGCGCCTACATAGTCTCGTTTCTTCTTATATTATTTTGATTCTCTCATCATAACTCAGCCCGTATCTCCATCTTCAGTCCTATGCGTAAATTTAACTGCTTTTTGGTCAGCCATGGAAAGCTGATGTCCCTTTTTCCTCCCAAACGGCCCCCATGCCCAGGTCCTCTCCGGTTTATATGCATCTTCCTGCATGTCTGATATGGCAAGAAATTATTAAAATAGACAATCGCATTTTGTCCTTTTTCTTCTTCAGATTTTCGTTCAGCCCCCTTCTCTTTATCATCGTCCCCCGTGCCACTCTCGGGACCTGGGCACAAATGGATATTTTTGGGACAAGTTGAAATTACAGGAAAGACTTTTGTTTTTAGCCCTCCTCCTCAGTTAATCCTACTTCCGACATGAACCATGAGTTTTTCTAGGGTTTACTCCCCATAAACTGGACTCGAGAGTCCCTCGCGAGGCTCTGTCTGCGACAGTCGCTCAGCCACGAGGCCTCCCCCGTCTCTCGCAGGACAGATGGCATGCTCGGTGGGGGAGGAACCGAGCAGATGTGAACAGCTATCTTCAGGTTGCGTGGGAGAGATACCCGGCCTCGCTCCAGGAAAGGGGGAAGGGGCCCATTTCTAAGCCCACACTCCTCACGTCCAGCAAAGGGCGATCTTGTTCCCGCAACGGCCCCTTCTCAAATGTCACATGACACGCGGAATTGTAGAGCATGTTGGAAAGAGGTGGTTCTCTCCTCGTTTCACGCTCAGCTCACCCATCCTTAACCTTGTGCGACTCTGGGGGCGGGGACGGGCAGGGGGCGATGGACCCTGTAGAGATCTTCTGTCCACTTTTCATACTAAATCTGTTTACGTGAGCAGAAGTCTCTGGGCTATTTCCATCTCTGGACAGCAGGGCACTGTCCTTTTGGTTCCTTAACCAAATGAGTTCTCTCTAGCTCGGCAGCTCAGGAGAAGGGAGGCTTCGCTTCCCAGCATTCCTCCATCCTCTCTTTCTCTCTCTCCCCTCATCCCCTGCTTTCTCTACACACGCTCTTTCTCCACATTTATTTTCTTCAGTCTTCAAGGCTCTTCGACGTGTATGATCTTGTCACCACAAAAGTGTCCGGGCACACTACCTGCGAATCCCACTTGTAGCCATAACCGTCATTTTACGTGACAAATTCTATAGATAGCTGATCCGCATGGTGTTCCATGCCCTGCCCCTCCCCCCAGGCATGGGCTCAGACCCACTGGGGATTAAATCTGTGACTTTGCTTTTCTTCCGTGCCACGCTCGAAGTCCTTGCTGTGAGTCTCCCGTTCCTCTTAGGTTCCCGGTTCTTTGTTGATCGGTTCTTCCTTCCCCTGTCATAGAAGCTTTGGAGACAGGAAAAATAGCAGTTTCCTGTTCCGCTTGAACTGTTTATTATGTTTAATTAACTCCTCTATGGTGATTTCTATTTTTGTTGGCCAGGATAATATTCATATCCGAAACTGAGTTTTCAACCATGATTGAATTCTAAACCAAATTAAGTCTGACTTTTTAAATTCACACCACGCACACAAAAAATTGCTCTGACTTTTCAGCTACCCAGAAGGCACTCACAGGTGGTGGTGAGTTGTGACTACTTGGGCATCAAAGACATTTAAGTGGCCACTATGGAAGTGAAAAGGCAGAACTGTCACTGACAGTGCCTGTGACAAACAGAAAAATAAAACGGTGGTAGGCAAGTTTAAAAACATAATAACAACGTAGGATCTAAGACACAAAGAATTAACATGATTATAGAGACTTTCTGGTTTTGCTGCTGTGTGTCTCTCACACGCTTATCCACACAGGAAATATCCTAAATGTGCCTTCCTCAAAGAGTCTAGCCTTCCAGAATGTTTTTCTCCACTGCAATAACAACCACAGTCCTCGGGCCTCAGGAAGTTAAGTAGATGCAATCTCATCCCGCAGGCAGCAGCTAGAACCAGCAAACTCTGGGCATCCACCCTCCCGGTTGTCAAACTGTTTGGGCCAGATTCTTTCAGTTCTAAATACAGGAAGACCAATTTAAGATGGCTAAAGGAAAAATAATAATGAGTTAATTGGCTCACTAAGTGAGAGTCTCAAGGAGAGCTAGCTACAGAGACCGGCTGGATTCTGGGGCTCATCTCACTCTCTGCACCTCTTAGTTCTGCTTTGCTCTGTTTCAGCTCCATTCTTAGGTTCTTACTTCATGGTGGCAAAACGGCTGCCAGGGGGTTGCCAGCTTTTATCTTCTCTCATTAATTCCAGTTGGAAAAGCCCACCTCTCTCCTACTCTCAAGAGTTTCAGATTTTTAAAAAGTCTCAGAATTGAATGATTTTTAGCAAAGCATTGATTTGGGGGTGGGTGAAGGGAAAGTCTCTAGGTCATAAGGTTTTTCAGTCTCTCTGATGCTTTTTGTAAGCTTAGGAGTTGTTACCTGTTATGCTGCTACTGGATGTTTTCCCACCAGGGTCCCTGGGGGGCAGCCGTCAGTGTGTGCAGAGCGAGAATTTGGGCTCGTCTGTGAGGCTTATACCCATTTCTTCTCCCTTCAAGGACTCCTGCCTGATGACTAAATTTCTCTAGGACCCTGTTTTCCATCATCCTTGGGGACAAGCCATCCTCCTCAGGGAACTGCATCCAGGACCACTGCTCATAGGTCTTCCAATGCCCTTACCCCAGGTAAGGGCAGATTTTTGAACAGATGGAGCGCGGAGGACGGGGACAATGCCTCAGTCGTGTGGAATGGTGACTCAAACAATATTTACCTGAAAAGAAAATATTTTTATATAAACAGAAATGTTGTTTTTATATAACACCTCCCTTAGGTGTTATAAGTTGAAAGAATAATTTTCGAATCATTTGTGCACCAAAATCTAACATTCCTTACATGGCAACTTACATTTCATCTGAACTATTTCCAATCAATCGAATGTGTTTATACCAGCCAATGAGTACGTCAAAGGCGGTGTGGAAAGTCAGCTCTGAGCAAGGCATTGTCGGGATCTTGAGGGAACCACAAAGATGTAGGGGAGAAGTTTCTTTCAAAAGAGCTTGTACATCAGAAAGGGAAGATTATCACTGTGGAAAAGATTTTGAGGTACAATACTTCGAGTTTATTTTAAATAATTCAGGTTGCCCTCTTTTGAGGGGATGATTCTGGAGAATTATTGCATACAGAAACCTTTACCCTAAATACTGATGTCAGAACTCAAGGATAGTGTACTCTCAGAGGTCATAAGTTTACACAAACATTCTCAGATAGCAGCACCAGATGTTACCATTTTGACTATTACAGACAGACCGCATGCACTTGGGGCAATGCAGACCCAACTCACTTCAGAATCTGGCTGTATAGATTCTTTTCTATACGTGGTATGTCGCCTATGCATATGATGTAGTTTCCTCCAACATGTGGTAACAGGTATTATAACGATCGCTAATGCTACAAATTAGTTAATGGAAGGAATAAACCTCACCTGCCAGGGAGCACTGTGGACTTGGAGGCTAGGGCAGAGGCGTGGCTTAACTCGTACCTTGAAAGATGGGAGGGAATTAGAGGGTCAGCATCAGCAAAGATCCCACAGTGAGAAGGCTCAAGTTCACGTCAGGGTCTAGGGAGGGCCTCCTGCTGGTCTGAAGTGGGATTTCTGCAGGGAAGTCGTGAGAGGTGAGAGAGTGTCAGAATGGAGAGGGTCTTGAGTTACCTTAAAATTGGGGCCCAGGGTAATGACTCAATAAATACTAATTCATAAATCAATCCGATGTAGCAGAAATATATTTAGACTAACTGGAAGGAAATGATTCTTCAAGGTCAGACATGATTTTTCATATTGGCCAGTAGTTATTGAGCTTCAAACATGTTTTTTGCTAGATGCTGAGAATATCGCAGTGAGCTAGACAAAAACCCTCTTCTTACGAAGCTTATATTTTAGCGAGAGGGAGCTGGTAATAGATAACTATTAGTATTAAGAACTAATAGAAAACTAATAGAACTAATAGACAATAACATGATGGATAATAACTTGGAGGAAGAAGTTACTGTACATGGAGCGGTCAGAAGGATCTTTGAGGAAGTGACATGACCAAGCTAATCTCTGTAGAGACATCACACACAGAATTGTTCCTACACATGAGGGTCCACTGGGTGCCTTCCCTCCTCCGTGTGGTTCTTCTGTCCAGCCACACCTGCCAAGACAGCCAGTCTCCCCCAGCCTCGTGGGGTGATTTTAGGCTGTCCCCTCATCCTGCTACACTTTCACGCTTTCATCATCATGGAACAGAGAGGATGGACCAGTTCTTTCAAGTTCCTTTGAGTTCTAGCATTCTGTGATTTCTACCATTGCGTCTCATGTTCAAAAATGCAGGAAAGATACCAAAACCATTGTAAAGAGGTTCCTAGTTATTTTTAGTTATCCTCGAACCTGGAACTGGGGTTACAGCAGGGCTAGATCACCCAACCACTGGGTTCTAGGGCTCTGTGGCAATGTGGTGAACTGGTGGCCGGCATCTCCGTGTCTCCTCCAGACTTCCTTGCAGCCAGGCTTCTGGGTGGGAGTCGGGTTCTGCCAACTAGATACTCTTGGTAGAGATCTGGGAGCAAAAGTGCCTCCCTGTTATTGGCCAGCACTGGCCTGGAAGTCCTGGGGTCTTCTGCAGGGACAGCTTCCTTGTGTCTCGGAAGGACACTGGCAGGGGGACAGAGAGAAGCCCTGTTTCCTGGCACCGTGAGCCAGCAGTAGTGTAGGTCCCAGCTACATGCCCTCCGCTTTCCTGACTGCAGCGCCCCAGGCTGCAGTGTTGCTCCAGAAGGCTGCCCGAGGCCTTGGTCTGGAGCCCCCTCCTCCAGCCCTTCCACGGACACCGTGGACTCCGAGTTCTCCGTAGAACATCTGCTTAAGAAGCTAGAGAGAGTTCTCTTTCCATTAACTGAGCCCTTACTGATGAAGCCTAATACCAAAAAAAGGAAAGGCTCTTTCAGACCATGGCTATGAAAGTCTTTAACTTATTACATTGTTATTTCCAAGAAGATCTGTAGTGACCAAGAGAAATAGAACCAATAAGATGTGTGTGTGTGTGTGTGTGTGTGTGTGTGAATATTTATTTTTAAGAGTAATAGAGTGGGCACAGGGAGAGAAAAAGAGACTGAGATTGATTTATTACGGGGGATTGGCCTCCATGGTTATGGAGGCTGAGGAGCCCCATGATCTGCCATCTCGAAGCTGAGGGCCCAGGAGAGCTGGTGCTGTAGCTCCAGTCCAAACCCAAAGCCTGAGACCCAGGGGAGCCAGTGGTATGAGTCACTGTCCAGGGTCCCAAGGCCCAGGAAACAGAAGCACTGATGACTAAGAGCTAAAGAAGAGCCAAGAGCAAATCTACCTTTCCTCTCCTTTTTGTTCTATCTGGGTCTGGATGGGTTGGAGGATGGCCATCCACAGAGGGACAGGCCATGGGCTTCACTCAGGTCACCGGTTCACATGCTGATCTCTGCCTCCAGAAACACGCTCACAGACATCCCTAGAAACAATGTCTTACCAGCTATCGGGGCGTCCCCTGGCCCAATCTAGTTGTCATATGAAATTAACCATCACAGTAAGAACTACAGCTCCCTACACAAAGAACCCCTCTCTCTCTGCCCACCTCATTACTCTCAGGAACAGATTTTCCTTTAACAGAAGTATAAATAGGGTTCAAACATATTTAGATTGAACTTATTTGCCCTGCGTTCAGACACATTACTGGGCAGAGGGGGCTAACAAACAGAATTTTTAACATTAAATGAGAAATACTACTGACTTAAAAATCAACATTTGGGACACAAATGCGTTTGTAAAAGCAAAGATTCATATTTAGACATAACAGCAGACCTTTCAAGGATTATGAAGAAATACTTGTTCTCTCCCCTTCTCTTTTTAAAGAAAAACATTGTTTTTTTCACCCAATACTTCCCAAACAGAAAAGTTGGAAGAAGTCTGAGCTGATTTTTTATTTATTCTTTCTTTCTTTCTTTCTTTCTTTTCTTTCTGGGCAGATGTGTGTGTGTGTGTGTGTGTGTGTGTGTGTGTGTTGTGTGTGTGTGTGTGTATTTCTTGGTTTATTTTCTGAGATTTCAAAAGAATACAGCTGTAAAAGATTGACTAAAAATTTTCATGACACTTTAACATTTATACCAGTGGATTTCCTTTTGTCCACACCTTTCAATCTCTTTAGAAGGTGAGAGCAGAAGCCAGCAGCCCAGTGCACTCTTGGTTAAGACTCCTCAGAGGGGAATTTCAGAGCCATACAGGGTATTCAACCCTTGATCTCCTCAAGCCATTTGCATTCAGAGTGACTTCGTCTAAACCTATTATATTATTTGCCCAGACAACTCACCTCTTCACCCCCATTTCCATGTTTATGGGTCCTGTTGTGAAGCGGACCCTTGCTTAATAATTAAACAGGACTAGGGCATTAAAGGAAATATCCTGGCAGCAGGTAGCTTTGGGTCAAGAGCCTCAAACACAGAGGAAATAAAGAGAAAGGAAAAGAACAAGAAAATGCCACTCAAAGAGTTACTCTGAAAACTGACGGGAGAGGAGGAAAGCTTAGGGCCACCAGGAAGCTTTCCTCCTAGTCTTAGGTACAGAATGAGCCCCAAAACTCGAGTTCAGTTAATGCTAATTACTGTCTCCATTTTCTCCGTTAACGCCCTGTCTTTTCCCTAACTCTTTACGTTTTCTCTGGAAAATAAACAAACAAACAAAAACAACTTTCTGTTTTCTGCCTTGCTTGGTGCCCTTCTAAGTCTCTGAAGTCCAACAGTCACAAATAAATCCTTTTGTAGAATATGGAAGCTGACTTTCTTACTCTCTTTGAGGTCTCTTTGCCTATATGACAGCCATCCAAAGGCCAGCAAAGGGTTGAGCTGGCAATTTCCCTTTGCCCTAATGGAACAGGCCTAAAATGTATGAGCGGGTGACGAGATCCTTGGCGAGCCTGTGAATGTTCCTTCCCACAGCCAGGACCTAAGGATGTGTGTGGCCTCCTGTGGGGCATATGAGGGGCACAGCCACAAGGGGATCTGAAACCACACGGCCAGGGAGTCCTTCTTGCAGGCTAATGTACACTCGCAACGCCTCCCGTGAAGCCGACATCAGACATTCACTGACTAAATCCTTAATGAGATGCCTCTCCTGGCTGAGAACCCAAATGAGATAAAGGAGGTTGCAGAAAAAAATACGTAAATAAAGGATGACTTTGGAAGAAAGATCTTGTTGGAAAGCCACATAGATTGACCTGTGGGTACCAAGCCACAGAGGAGAAAATGCTGGAGTGTCAGCGTTGTATGAAACACAGCAATTCCTTTCCAAACATTTCTTCACCATGTTCTTTTTCTTTTTTCAAATAGATGGCAAACAGTTTCCGAAAAAAAAAATGTTAAGTCCTTGTTTCCCGAAAAAAAAAATGCTAAGTCCTTACAGTTTCCACCTATGGTTACATTTTATCTAACTTTAATAAGAGCGGCAGCAAACAGGCCCATTATAGGAATGTCTGACACTTCTGGTGTACAAAACCTCATAAAAAGTTGTGTCTGGGCGGATGGGGGGGACAGGGGGACAAGGGAAGAGGGAGAAAGGAAAATGCCTATTGAAGTTAATTCAGAACAATTAAAATTCCATCACATGGGCACCAACCTCAGGAAAGATTTCAATAGAATAAATAATCTTGGGCTCAGAAACCTTGACGCAGAGCCTGTGAAATCAAGGTCTCTGGAAAATTCAGACAGGAAAAGTGCTGTGTATGGCATCGCTGCTTTTGGCAAGGAAACTTGCAAATTGAAATCAAATGCTGCACCGTCGGGCAACTCCTGAGCAATTTCAAGTAAGTACAAATAATTCACCTCTAGTCAAACAATGTGAGATTTTTATAAGGGCAACAGGAAAAGTTCTAGAAGGAAAGAACACTTCTAATTCCCATTGTTCTGCAGATACTCCCGCTCAGGCTGTGTTTTTTTTTTTTTACCCCTCACAGTTACTAAGTGGGAGTCCGCTTATTGGAACATGAGAGAAGGTAAGCTGTGTTCTTTTGTTCTGGTAAAGGAGAAGTGTGATTATTTAATTCTTACATAACTCTGGGCAGATGATACGCAAGTGTACTTGTTTGTGTGATTTAGCAGAATTTGTGCTTTCTTACGCTCCATGTGGTGAGGAAAAGTTCATGGGCGTCCCAGCCCTCTGCCTGGCATTCAGACTGGCTTGCACGGTGCACTGTGCAAAATATTTAACTTTGTTCCATTTCACGATGGGCATCTGCAAAACCAAGGTAGGTGGTGGTGATTTTGAAACTATACAAGCCTTAATGTTGCTATAAAGGTACACAAGCTTCTCCTACAGTGCTACGTCATCCACAAACATTTTGTTACACACACAATAACAACAACAACCATCATACCTGAGCATCTACAGTCACGATGTCACTCAACCTTGATTTTGCATTTACTAAGACTTCTTCCACTCTTAAGAGTTCTAGGACTCCATAGCAGGATCACAAATACCACCACTGTTTGGAGGAAACAGTAAAGCTTAGAAAAAAAAATGGTATAGAACAGGGCTTTTTTAAACTTTGTATTTTGAAATAATTATGGACTCATGAGAAATGATAAAAATAGTATAGGTCCCTAACACCCTGCACTCAGCTTCCCCCAAATGCAACATCTTATATAACTATAGTACATTATCAAAACCAGCAAAGTGACATTGGCGACACCATTCACTAGATACTATTAACTAGGTTCAGAACTTTCTGGGATTAGAACAGGTTTTTAAAACCATTTGCACACAGCTGAAGGTAACGTGAATCATTTGCATGAAATTTATTCTTGGGGTTTACATGGTATAGGGAATTTGAGTTCGCTCTCATCGTCGACTGAGATATTTGGGGAAAATTAATAGTCACTGAACCTTAGCTTGTTTATCTGTAAAATACGAATAATAATACTACCAGAGTAAGTTATGAGAAAATATCTGCAGTTTAGTGAGAGTGGCGTATTTTAGTAACCTTAAATATAATAGTGTCCTTTCCCTCATGAGACCTGACATCTCAGCTCTCAGGATTTTGAAGGAGTCCCAAGCGATCTAAAACTCAAACTGGTTCTCGATTTTTTTATTTTATTTTTTTTACAACCAACATTCTTAACAAAATATTTGAAGTAAGAAGTTTCAACTCTGAGGTGGGCTTAAGGCCACTTCTCTTAGAAGCTGCTGCACACCCCAAGAAAGTGACTGGAAAACTTTGGGACCGCCCTGTTCCATGAAGCCATCCTCCTCCCAGCAATCGAGCTGGCCTGGCCCCTGTCCTCCTGTGAGCTGCCACCAAAGCTAGAGTTGAGGGCTGAGCTGGACTGCCATGGCATTAGCTTCCTTCTCCTGGCTCTACGGTGGACCCTGGACCCACCCTAAGGCTTTGAGGCTGGAAATGAGAAGGAGGAGGGATAAGGCAGTCCCTAACCACCGGTTTTCTTCCCCCCTTCCTGCTACCTGCCACCCCCGGCAGGTGTGCAGGGTGCACTAATTGTGGCATTGGTCCTGAGGGTGATGATAAAACCCATAATGGCTTCTCCACCTCTTGGTTTTTATGGTGTTTTGCAATAATTTGTCTATTATAAGCCAACTCTTTCTCTTTTTGGTACATCGCCTGTTATGCTTTAATGCCCAATTAATAAAATTGCAGTAAGAACCCTCTGCTGGCCCTGTGTCCTGGAGGCAGCCTTGGAGAGACCGTGGGTCTGGAGTGGATTTCCTTAGAGCCTGAGTCCCCCAAAGAGGTCTCAGAGTCACTGCAATGCTAACTGGAATCGGGGTGGAGAGAGTCAGACAACGTGAGAGTTGTGTGGGGGAAGGCACACACACAGTGAGTTGAGAAAAGGGCCTTGGGTGAGGATGAGTGTACCTCAGCTTAGGGACGCCAGAAGTTCGTGAAGAGCTTCAATCTTGGGACCAGACTGATTGTTTTAGCACACGCCAGCTGTGTGCTAAAATTCCTTAACCGCCCTTAGCCTCGCCTGTAAATGCGGAAAACAATACCTGCCTCTTAGATCATATAGTGACAACGAAAGTGAAGAAATAGCACCTAGAGCCTCAATCAATGTAAATTTCCTCCCCACCAGAACCTTCTAGAAATACGCAAGCACAATTCAGCCTGGAAATGCTTCTCTGTCAACACGCAGGCACCGAGAGCTTGTGGCGCTTTACACAAGCTTAGGATTCCGTTCCTGCTGGCTTTTAGGTCGGGTATCGAACCTTCCCTGGGAGCACAGATGGATGGGGACAAGCACAGCTGCAGGATGGCGTTACACTGAGGAAACCGAGGCAGGTCACATCCCAAGACACCAATGCCTGCTGAGGACCCTCGGTTAACCAGCTGCGAAGGCCTCAGCCCTGAAAGGCAGGTGTATTTTTCTGCAAAGCAGCAGGGGATGGGGAATGCGGGGCTGCCCTGGTGCCAAAGGTCGCGCGCTCCCAGCTCTGGGAGCGGCTCGCGGGCGCGCGGGGCGCGGAGGCCCGGGGCGTCGCTGCGCGATCGGAGCGGGGCTCGGCGCGGCGCCCCCAGTCCACCCCCGTCCCCCCGCGGCGCGGCGGCCGCCAGGTGGCACCCGGGTCCGGGAAGCGGACGCCGCCCGCGGGCGGGACGGGGCGCGAAGGGGTTAAAGGGTGGGCGGGACCGAGGCGCCGTCGCTTCGGGGAACCCACCGGGGTGCGCGGAGGAGGGAGAGGCCGGGGGCTGCGGAGCCCGGCGCCGCGCCGGGCGGGGGCGCGGCCAATCGGGCGGCGGGCCCGGCGCGCGCGGAGCCCGGCGACATGGAGGCGGGCGCGGCGACCGGCCGCCCCTGACGCGCCGCTCCGTCCCGGGGGTCGGCGAGGCCCAGCCGGCCGGGGCCCCCGCGGCGAGGAGATGAGCAGGTCGGCGGCGCTGCTGCTCTGCCTGCTGGGCTGCCACGTCTGGAAGGCGGTGACCAAGACGCTGCGGGAGCCGGGCGCTGGAGCCCACGGTGGGTGCGCGGCGGCGCGGGTGCGGGAGGCCCGGCCCGGCCCGGCCCGCGGGCTTTTGTGTGGGCCACGGGCCTGCCGCAGAGGCGCGCGGCGGGCGGCTGGCGGGCCGCATTGTGCCGCGGCGGCCGGAGCCGGGCCTGCGGCCCCCGCGCTGCGCTCCGCTGGGGGCGGCGCCGCCGGGCGATGCCGAGGGGCCCGCGGCCGAGGCTCTCGGGGGGCCGGGGGACCGGGGGCCGGTGGGGGTGCGGGTGGCACCGCTTGCTGCTGCGGCTAGCGCGTTGGGGTGCATCCGAAGGCCCTTTCCTTTATGCAGTGACATGGACACGCGGCTCCGTCTCCTTCGCCCCAGCTACGGTGGTGGCTCTGGGGTCCCCGCCGCCCGCTCCCCTCTGCGGGCTCGGGTCCAAGGAGCTCCCGCGCGAAGGTTGCCCTGGGTCCTTTTGTTGTGGTGGCCGAGGGGGTGGCCGCCGTCCCTGGGTGCTGCCTGCACCCCGGGACCCCGAGGTCCACGGCCACTGCCCGCCACCAGCCTGCCGCAGTTCAGGAAAGTTTCGGGGGTCTCCTCCTCCCCCCACCGCATCCGACGTCTTTTCCAGGCCTTAAGGGATTTGTTCAGCGGCCCAGGAATCATCCCTGGCAGGGGAGAAGGAATTGGAATTAGGAGGCCCTGATCACTTAAAAAATTTTAAAAAAAGCATTTCCAGGTCTGTATGTCGCCAGCTCTTGCCTTTTGTCTAATCTTTGGCCTCTGCAAATCTGCTTTCCAGCCCTGGGAGTAATGTGGTGGCCTCCGAGAATGGCCACGAGCCTGTCTTTTGTTTATAAATACGGATTTATTTGGGGGGACCCCGAAGCTTCCTTTGCACGCGTTTGTGGGGACAAAATCGGGTGCTTCTCTGTTGCCGGCCTTTTCAAAAGGGTGAGTGAGTCCACTGCAGAGCGACATCGGCACCCACGCAGGACACCGCTGGCCGCCTCCCGCGGGCCTCTCAGGTCTCCCCGCAGCCCTGGACACCCCCGGCCTCCTTACCCTTGCCCTTTGCTTGCAGAAAGGTTTGTGTCCTGTGAATCAGCCCTGCAGACAGAATGGACCAGGAGCTCTCCATCCCGGGTCCTCTTGCTCAGACCCTGCCTTACCCCCATTCTCATGCAGAGAACCTGGATGGCCTTCCACCCTTGTGACAGGGAGGAAGGTTCTGTCCCCCTTCTGCTGGGTCTAGTTTGTTACCCGCGTTTTGAATTCTGGGTTTTCAGATACATCCCTTGCTGACCATTTACTGGCATCTCCTTTCATGCATTGCTTTTTCTGTAGCTATGGTATAATATGACCGTTATGAATTGTGTTTAAATTTAGTAATGTATATTATGGAAGGGGGGGACATTGACAAGGTACAAAAAGACCCATGTGTCTCTTCATGTGGGAAATGAATGTTTAGGACATTAGATCATCTGTGTTGAAATGTAGCCTCTTTCATTGAGACCCTACTGCTCTTTGAATCAGCTATTTTAATGAATGATATTTGCGTTTCTAGGAAGCCATTAATTCCCAGGAACAGGTTGGATTTTTTGTTTTGCACTTGAAATGCCATATATAGAAACATTAAGTTCATGCACTCGTAAAGTAGAGGAAGGCTTGGTTGGTCTTTACTGAGAAAGAAGAGCCATGAAAAAACCTAGGTTGGAGGCCACATTTTAAAGAGATCTTGCTGCTAAAAATCAGTTTAGGTAGTTCGGCTCTCAGAAGTGGCATGTTCTCTGAAGCGGGAGAGAAACGGTCAACCTGCGAGAATATTTATGCCATGGCTAAAAGAATCTGAGTATGAGATGATTTGAGTGGAAAACCTATCTTGGAACATTTCCACACCTAGATTACTTCCTTGATTGGATAAGGATGGCTTTTTAAGGAGTTGAGGCCAGGAGCCCTAACAGAAGTCAGAGTCTCTACCTGGCATCTGGATATTGAGCTAGTACCATTTTTTTGCGGAAATGGACAGTATCTTCTTTGACATTCTAAGGTTTCCTTCACCCCACTGAGTTCTTCAGACCATCTCGATACTTATCTTGTATCGTAACAGGTTTTGAATTCATGTCTTCTCTGCTCTCCTGGATCACATGCACAACGAAGACATCTGATTTCACTTTGCAGTTGCCACAGCAGTTTGTAGATTGTTTTGCACATGGTTGGTACTGCATGGGTGAAGGGTTGAAAACTGCTAGTACATATACTATGGTGCAAGGTCATTGTCATTAGCATGCACTTTACGAAGAAAACTTCATTGTTTACCTTCTCTGAAACCTAATTCGTTTAAGAGTTTTGCTTTTATTGTTGAAACTTTGACTCATACTTTGAACATGCTGTGTACACACACACACACACACACACACACACACACACATACACAACTGTGCACTTAACTTAGAAATTACTTGAGAAAAACTTAGAGACCTGGAACACACAGATCATATACTATAGAAGTCCAGTTAGATTCTTGGGACTAAATGACACCTTCTTTATTAAATGAATCTTTAGTTCATCCAAATTTCCCTTCAATACACAGTATTATACATGTCTCTTGTCTGAACCATTTATTTCCATGTGCTTCCATGTTAGTCTGGGAAAACTAACATTTTGCTAAACTTTTGGCATTACTTTGCTCTTTGTATATTCAAGATAAGATTTCAGGTTTTGCTTCAGATTCTCTCTTCTTACTGTGGCTGCTTTGAATCAGCACAGAGATTTCCAAGGCAACAGGTAGTTGTCACAGTGAGGCTTTACTCCAGCTCTAGAACATGACTCTAGAATTTGAGCTAGCTCTTGAACACGATTACTTGTTTTTATTGTATTTCATCTGAGTTGCTCTACAGTGTTTATAGTATCTATTTTTTTTTCCTGGAAATTTTACAGAAACTGTTCTTCAGAAGTATTGAGTAATTTTTACGTTCTCCATCTCTTACAAACTATGCATTGAGGCTGGCTTGATTGAGCGGGGGGGTCTCTCCTTGAGAGCGGTCAGTTGTGCAGATGTACTCTATAGGGATGTATTTTTGAACCCAGCACTCTTTATGTGCCAAAAGAAAGGTCAGAGTTAGGTTAAGGACTTCATGCTCAGATTTTCATTGTATGATCTTGACTTTGCTGCTCACTATCTAATTTTTCCATTAACTTTTTGTTGATCTCAGAGAAGCTACAGTCTGCCATAACATTTGAAGTGAATGGTTGGCTGTCTCTCTTCCCTCCGAGAGGTCTATTCTTTGCCAAACTCAGATTTCAGTTATTAGGACACCGTGATCAGTTGAAAGACCATGAAGCCATGAACGCTATCAGGAGGATCAGCCAACAAGCTGGACTTATGCTGACATTATATTGAGAACACATCACCTAAATAAAACTCACGGGCTCACATCCTGTAGGGTGTGGACTTGGAGAGGCAGCTGGGCTGGACTGCAAGCCAGGTGCGAGAACTCTATGCAGAAGCAACAGCAAAGGCTAGGGGACTTCTGACAAAGTCTTTGAAATGACTTTATGAATGGTTTTTGTATCCTGTTTGTACTTACTTGTCCTATAATATGATGTCACTTACAGCAAAGTAAGTTTTTTATTTTAATAGCTTAAAATCCTAACCAAAAGAAACTGTTGTCTGGATTTCTAAACTCATAGCTTGCAAATGAAAGTCCTTTCTAAGTTTTCATCTACTTTTCATTTTGAACAAATTAGTCATATCTTTGTAAACCTAACTGTACCTCTTTATTATTGTTAATAAATACTAATTTAGTGATTTTAGTAAATACTGCTTAACTAAAAAAAGCACATGGAAATAAATGGGACCGACAATAGATGTGCATAATTCTGTGTATTGAAGGAGAATTTGTTTTTCAGAAATCTAGATGGAAGAATTTGTCCTGTGATAACACTACCTTTTGTACCATTTGTGAAACACGTTTAATGGAAATTATCATATTCTTCAATAACGCTATTATAGTTTGATCAAGTTATAGAGAAATATTGTGAACAAGTCATTATTTATTGATATCACCAAATACGATTTAAGAATTTTTAAAGACCACAGTCCTAGCTAAATTATTCAGGTCCCCCAAACATTGAACGTACCGTATTTTTAAAATTAAGCTTCAGCACTTTAATAGACCAATTAATTATATGAAATAATTGTTTTTTAAAAGAAATAGTGACCCAATAGTATGCCCTACTTTAAGAAAAGCATTATTTTTGTCAAGTGGGACTTGTAAACTGGCAAAATTTGAGACAATCAGCTACTTAAAAAAGTAGTTTATAGTAAATTCCCTTAAAATAAACAGTTCGATCAGCATATTTAAGATTTTGCTTTCCTGTGATCAGGCCTCCGCTGGAAGTGACCGGCCATCTCCTCTTCCTCTTGGAGTCTAGTCAGTCTGAAAATATTTGCTCTTTTTCTTTCATTTACCCCTTACATAAATTTATTAATCTTCACAGCTGGCATTAATTATACCCTCTTATGCGGATGACTCCACCTTTTCTAAGTCTTTCCTTGACCTCGCATCCTAGCGCTATTTATTTACATCCAACAAACTCCTAGACAGCTCCGTTTCAGTGCACCAGGTAGACCTCAAACTCCTCATCTTCCAGCCTCCTTCTCCAGCTCAGCACACTTTAAGTTCTCTATCAGCGAGACTTGACATCTGGGCGTCCCCTTACGCCCTTTCTCTACCCTATAATCGGTGTAGTTGGTATAATCTTACAGGTGCATGTGTATAGCACATCTATGTGGATGTCTTTAGATCAAGGTAGATGTATATATAGAGTATCAGAAGGATCTTGGAAGTCAAGTTTATACTCTTTGTTCTGGAGACGAGGAAAGCCAAGCTGAGAGAAGTCAGCTGACCTGTGATAATGATGCTCTTCAGCCACAAGGACTTTGTGGGAGGTGAAGTAATGGCCTCCAAAGGTGTCCATGCTCTAATCCCTCCCGACACCTGTGAATATATTACTTTACGTGGCAAAGAGACTTTACACAACTGATGAAGCTAAGGATCCTGAGCTGGAAAGGCGGTTCTGGATTATTCAGGTGGACTCAACTTAATCACAGGGGTCTTTACAAGAGGGAGGCAGAGTCGGGGACGATGTGACAACAGAAGCAGAGAGTCCACGTCAGAGAGAGATTAAAGGTGTTACACGGATGGCTGTGAAAGCGGAGGAGGGGCCACGAGCCAGGGATCGCCAGCGGCTTCTAGGAGCTGAACAAGGCAAGGAAACCGACTCTCGCCTGGAGCCTCCAGAAGGGGCGCCGCCTCGCCAGCAGCTGCTCTTGTAGCCCAGTGATCCTGATATGAGGCTTCCGACCTCCAGAACTGTGAGATAGTCATTCCATGTTGTTTTAAGCCACCGAGTTATAGCAACAACTGGACACGAAAATCGATCCTAACCCTAAGACCCGTGAGAAGAGATGCACCCACGGGGTCAGGGTCATGGTAGAGTGTGCACTAGTTTTTGGGACCAAGCCACGGAAGATAGCAATTGGAGAAGAGCATAGAGTTTTTGCATCTTTTTAGCAGAACTCTGCCAGATTAAAGCCATGTGGGGGATCCTTGGGGAACACCTCAATCACCCTTATTACAACCACGAAAATAAGGTTTTTTTTCCTAGATGAGATCAGTGAGTTGTGACTTTTATTCATAAGCAAGATGCGTGAGCCCTCAGTGTCCTTCCGGAGTTGGGGTCATTCACACCTGCAGGGAGAACACGGAGTGCCCTGCAGAAGGCCACTTTTAGAAGCCTTGCTTTTTTGTAAGCTTTGCTCTAATTTTCGTTGACACTTATCTATTGGTAATCCATGAGGTAAAAGAAGGTTGCGATTGGATGTCACCATAGGCCCCCAATGCCTTCCTGAAATGAAACAGTAGGGGGCCCGCCCCAACTTGGAGTGGCCTTTCCGATGTTGTCTCAGAGGCTCAGCACAGGCTCTCCGACACATCTCTGCCTCTCTTAGGCAAGTGAGAGGCCATCCTCTCTTTAACATTCACAGGAATAACCGAAGATGCCCAGCGCGGACAGAGGGCAGAAGCAGCGTAGAAACACCTGAACAGTC
This sequence comes from Pteropus medius, assembly GCF_902729225.1. NCBI lineage: Eukaryota > Metazoa > Chordata > Mammalia > Chiroptera > Pteropodidae > Pteropus > Pteropus medius. The sequence goes on along the minus strand of NW_024347790.1, from coordinate 2,465,180 downwards.
CTTGACACCACACCTCTTAGGGAACACAGGAAGACTGAAACTGCTGGATCTTATGCAATTTCCATCTCACTGGGGGCAAAAGGTTGAAGTTCAGGGCATCCCAGAGAGGGAAAGCATGTGGCACTTGGGCAGGTCCCAGAATAGCAGCTGATGGAGTCACTGGCAATGTGGTGGACCAGCATGGGATTCAACACCTCATGGGCTGGGAGAAGGAGAAGGGCAAGTAAGTGTCCTGGCTCGAGTCTCTTCGCAAGGACATGACCTCGAGAATGGAGAGAAGCTGGAACCTTACCTATTTCAGGGCTTTGGCCAAGAGGTAAATAAATAAGGAGGGAATCTCCGTTATTTTAAGGCTGAAGACCTTACCACACGTGCAGGTATCATACTTATCGTGCCATTCATTCATTCATTCAGTTCTTTTCATTTTCACTACCATGCGTACCTGAGCCTTCAGGGGGTAATTGCTGAAGACAGTCTCCTTCCCTCCCTCTCCCTCCCTCTCTCCTCTCTCTCTTTCTGTTTTAGTCTATTCTTTCAACTCAGGCTTTCTTTCTTCCATGATGTCCTTCTTTAAGCACCATTTCGTTCACGTTTCGCCCCTGCAGAAAAACATTTCATTTTTTCGTGTCGCCCAAAGTCTGTCTAAATTTCTAAGACTGGCCTTTACAGTCTTTCTGCATTTCCTCCTGTGCCTGTTCCAACTTTATCTTTCACACTTCACCAGTTTAAATCGTATTCTCCAGCTAGAACGTTCCACCCATCACCCCCTGGATGACTGTTGTACATTCTTACTCCACTTCACCTACAGCTACGTTCCTCTTTTCTGCTCTTTGAAATCCTACATATTGAGTATCAACTATATGAAGACAGTACGCTAAATACTCATCAGACAAAAAGGGTGCCGTGAAGGGGGCCAGTATATTTCCATGTCAGCTTGATTATTTAGAAGTCCATATCCTGTGATATTTTACAATCCAATTGGAAAAGAAATGGACAAATAAAGGAGGACATTACTAAGGTACTTTTTGATGTAATTAGGCAAGAGTTTCTTGAGTGAGATAAAACCCACTAACACTTGGATGTCTAAAACCCCAGCTATCACATTGTCTGTGATGTTTATTTCTGGATATTCCAAGGCTTTATCCACAGTGGGATACAGGAACTTTTATTTCATAAAGCATAAGCATTCAGCACATTACTCAGTGCTCCTGAAAGTTGTAAGAGGCGTCCTTTTAGGGATCAGATTATTTAAGCAGTGATCTCATGGATTGGAAAATATTGGTTTTATAGTGATTTCCAATGTCATGTGATGCTCTGAATAATAATTACAGAACCAACTGGGTAAAGCTCATATTACTTAAATTGCATGGTGAGTTAAGATGATCAAATATGGATTCAATATGTTCATCAAATATTTCGAACCCTTGATTTTATAGAAAACATATAAACGCATACTCAAATATTAGAACTGGCAATATCTTTTGGAATTGTGGGAAGTAGCAAATGGCATAAGAAAAGCTGGCTTAGGAAAAGATACCTTGGAAGTGAGTACTGAGTTTATAAAAGATTGGTTTGTTTTATTGTTTTGTTTTATGCTGTATCCCACAAGGATAGAGAAACGTGAGTTTGATGAGGAAAGACAGCTCTTTCCAAGTCAGATGAACATTTCACTTGTTTAGACTGACTTTTAGAGCTCAGAATTTGAGTAAAAAATTACTGAATTTATATCGAGGGAAAGATTTTAATATAATTTTTAATGCAATTTTGAGAGAGCTGAACACAGGGCACTGAACACTGATTAAAGCTAACCCCCGTTCATGAGGTGTGTCAGACTAGTAAGACTTACGATTTCGAAACAATAATGAGCAGAGTCTCAGTGGGCAACGCTCACTCTCTCCCTCGTTAGACTGGTAGGGTCAGAGTGTGATTGTGGGTTGGTTCCTTCGCACCACAGCGATACCTCGTGTCTCTCCTCTCGGAGAGAAGGGTCAACAAGAAGCATTTTCTAATGGAAATTTATCTTAACAGAGGTATTTAAAGCACATGTAATGGGTCTTATTATTATTAAACAGCATTTATTTGTCAATTTGTTTATTGGTCATTTATAATTTATAGTTTATTGTTAAGAATATTTTATTAATGGTTTGGATGAGTATATTGCTGAGAAATCGGTCATTCTTTAATGAGATAAAGGTGGAAAGGGTGGATAGTCCATTCAGGAGGCTGTAACAGAATGCCAGAGACTGGGTGGCTTATAAACAACAGAAACGTATTTCTCACAGTTTTGAAGGCTGAGAAGTTCAAGATCGAGGCGCTGGCAGATTTGGTGTCTAGTCAGGTCCTGCCTCCTGGTTCACAGTCAGCCATCTTTCTGCTGTGTCCTCACATAACAGAAGGGGTGAGGGAGCTCCCGCGGTGTCTTTTTATGAAGACAGTGATCTCATTCGTGAAGGTCTCCACCCTCACGACATCGTCACCTCCCAAGACACCACCCTCAAACAGGATAACATTAAGAATGAGGTTTCAACACGTAAACTTGGGGGAGACACACGCATTCAGTCTATCGCAAGGGGTTACAAAGTTTAGATTAACAGAAGACTTTGCGGGCACTAAATGTGGGTTAAAGTTAACAAAATTGCAGAATAGGAAAAAAAAACTTTTTTTTTTTTTTTAAATCTCTGAAGAAAACACTGAGATCTTTTCGGTGACTACAAAGTTAGTTAGGTAAAAAGCGAGTGGTCCATCCCAGAGAAGGTGAGGTCTAGACCAAAAAATGATGTGGGGAAACCATTTAGGGAATCTCATATATTTTAAGGGCCATTGCATTGGTTTCCTGTCGCCGCTGAGGGCGGGTCAGTTAGGCTCCACGGGACGGAGGGATGAGGAAGGCAGACCTCCTGCCATCGCGAGGTTGAGGAGAACAGGGAAGGGGATGCCCAGGCTGTCCTCTCAGTGTGTCTCGAGGAGAGTTTGGACCAGTGACTTCTCTGTCCTTTCCTGCCTGAGACAATTGCGACTAAAGTCTCAATTCTATATGCAAGGAAGACCTGAGGCGGCTTATGCGACACCAAATGCTGTATTTAAAGGGGTCCTGACTTTTTATATTTTGACCCCGAGAACCTGGAGATGAAGTTTATTTCAATTCACTGTGACTTACTAAATCTTTGGTAAATATTGATAATGTCTCTGTTTTCTTTAGTATTAAATCAGCATGATAGTGGGCAGGCACACTCTGCTCCATTCAGCTAGATATGAAAAATGATGATTAGCTCACGTGTTTGGGGTGCTTCTTGCATGCCAGGCACAATGCTAAGCACCTGGAGGGATTATTCTATTTAATCTTCACATCAACCCCGTGAGATGTGAATATCAGTCTCACGTCATAGAAGAGGAACGTGAGGCACAGAGAAATGACACCACTTCCCCGAAGTCACACAGTAAGCGGCGAAGTCCACCCGTGACACCAGGCAGCCTGGACTTCACCCTCAGACTAAGCAGCTTAACAACTTGGAGGATTTAATTGTAATTCCACGCAGTTTTAATCAGCATGGCATTTTACCAATATAAAAAGGGGGTTCTTAAGGAGCCTGGTTATTTTTTATGCAGAAAGACAAAAATACCCCCTTGTGTGGTCCCCGTTTGCCTTTGAACCCTGGAAAGCAACCCTGAACAGCTGTTCCCTAAGCAGCTCCTCAGAGCGAAGCTCTGTGCTCGGTGCTGTGTGAGATCCAGATGTGCAGAAGCGATAAAGTCGCACAAACAACTCTGATGAGCTCTCGAGGGAGGTCCAGCCGAGCAGGGTGGCATTTAGGGTGACACCCAGCTGGGAATGGGGGACTCTTCTGGCTTGTGTCTTAAGTCCATTAGCAAACTGTTTCTATAACAAGTTTCTATAACTCGTTAGAACCCATCAGTGGGAGGGTCCGGGCTAGGGAAGGATGTGGTGATTCGTAATAGTCCTTCAGGTATGTTTGGGTTTGTAAGGCGTAATGCGATGCCCTGTTCTCCTTCTGGCGTATACTGAGAGCTTTATTGGCTGTGAAGTAAGAGTATTTATTTGGTGTTTGAACTCACTTGCAAACGTTTAATCTTTTTTCACTCTTAAAAAAAAAATAAAGAGCTACTTGGTTTCTCTTTGCTTATACGGTGATCCCAAAAATAAAATTTTAAATGATGTTATTATGGGGTAACAACAGATTTTTTTTTCTAACTTATTTCATGAAAACGCTCCATCATACCAAAGAATGGAGAGAATTTTACAGTGAATACCCATATCTTTCACATTCTACAACATTTTGCTATACTTGCTTTACTGCTTCTCTGTTATTTGTTCATCCTTCTATCCACCCAATAATCCATCTTTATTTTTTGATGCATTTTAAAGTGTATCTCAGATCTCAGTGCTCTTTCTTCTAAATACTGTAGCATGCTTGTCATGAATTAGTGTTCGTTATTTGTTTATGATTTTTTTCTCATGGGAGAATGTGTATATAAATCTTGGGTCGACATACACATACATCTGTGGAATCCCAAACCCCATCATGATACAGAACGTTACTATCATTCCAGAAAGTTTCTTCAGGCCCCTTCTGAGTAAATCTCTGCCCTCTCCCTTAGGGGCAAACACTGTTCTGATTTTTTCCACCATAGATTATTTTTCGCCTTTTGTAAAACTTCACATAAATGGAAACATACAGTATGTATTCTGGCTTCTCTTATTCATCATGCTTTTTGAGATCAGCCTGTTTGTTGTTTTTACCAGTAGATCGTTTCTTCTTCTTTCTGAGTAGTGTTCCACGGTATGACTATTCTACAGTCTGTTTATCCATGTTCCTGTTGATAGACACACAAATTTTTCTGGTTTTTGGCTACTGTGAATATAGCTGCTATGAACATTTTTATGCAGTTGTTCTGTGGACATATGTTGTCATCGCTCTTGAGAAAATACCAAGGGGCAGAATTTCTGGGTATAGGGTAGGTTAATGTTTAGTTTCATAAGAAACTACTAGACCTTTTTCCAAGTTGGTTGTATCTTTCTATATTCCCACCAGAAAATATGTGAGAATTTCTATTACTCCACATTCTCACCAATACTTGGTGAAATTAGTCTTTTTAATTTAGCCATTTTGGTGGGCAGCTTTATAGATAGACAGCGGGCAGATTTATAGCTAGCTAGCTAGATAGATAGAGATATAGATAGATAGACAGATAATACAGTGCATACATTTTATTTTTCAGCTAAAAAGGCTTCAGTTTTTGAAGAATGTTACAGCGCTTTTAGAAATCAAAATTGAGGTTTCACCATTATGAGTTTTTTCAACAATATCTTAATGCAGACTTTTATTTCTCTTTGATATTTTATGAAAGTCAATCACCTAGCCGAACTGTCTCCTCAATGAATATCCTCTCTGACCAGGTAGGACCACGTTATCACGGGACGCCGTGGTGCGTGCGTGTGCATGTGTCAAGGTAGAGCAGGAATGGGAGAGAAAGAGAAAATAAAAATAACCCTTTCAGAGCCTAATGTTTGCATACTGCTGACACACAACTAGAGGCTCTACGGGACTGTGTCAATGCCTGTTCGCCTCAAAGGGAACCAGCATGTCTGTGGCAGCTGGAAGTTGCAAGAATCTATGCATTGAAACACATGCCAGAATCTCTCAAGGACTAAGCAGCTTCTGGAAGTTACTTTAGACACTTCACTAACCCTTTGGAGTCATTAGTGTATCGAGCTCATTCCTCTAAGTATTTTAATCACCTTCAAAAAAAAAAAGTTAAGATGATAAAGGTCTATAGATTACAGAAGTCAAAAGATTTGAATCTGCATTGAGCATACCAGGATATGGTCTCCTGCTTTTTTTTTTTAAATAAAGGAAGTTTTTTGAGATTTACACAGCTCCCCTACGGACTGGGTTTTCCATTTGAAAATTTAGAGGAGATGCATGATCTTTGCTTATTTCCTCTGCTTGTGCCATTAACCTACTGGCTGTTGACAAGTTTTACGACAGTATTATTTGAGTAGCAGAACCTGTTGTGGAGCACGAGTTGGTGACATCAGAACATTTCCGTTTCTCTTTCTGTGAGGTGCCAGTGGAGAAAGACCTGCCGTATCAGTTCAGGCCTCTTCCTGACACTTGGAGGGGGACCATTGTCAGGTTCACTGTCCCTGAAGGCCACTGCCCTCTCATTCTTGCGCTGAGCTCCTAGGAGCCGTTTGGAGTGTGGGGAGGGACCCAGAGCACACGTGTGGTGGGGCTTTGTCACCACTGCTGTTTCCTGATCACAGGCAGCCGGGCACTGAGGTGTGCCCAGGCCGTCCGGAGTAGGTCCCGCTCACTCGGTTCCACTCTCCTCTCCTGCTCGGAAAACACGCACCTGTGCTGCCCCACAACGTGGCTTTACGAGGGCAATGCCCATTGTTGCTCACTTATTTATTCTGAGTTACCACGTGACCATGTTAAAGATACACATTTGGGCTTTCAAATGAATGTGCCTGTTTCATAGAACTGAGCCATTTCAGAGTCCACCTCTGGGATGGGAGAAAGAGTGGGTGTTTGAGTCAGGTCCTCTCTCTTGAGTTCTTGTTTCTTCTCTCATGTGGCTTTTTCTAACTTTTATTCTATTCCGGAGCGGCCTGCTTTTTAAAAACTGTATCCACGCACAGGACAGTGACTCGTGCACGGTCTCCCTGCCGTGTCCACTGTCACCATCTTACTGGACGCACTTCTCCAAAGCCCTTTATCTGGCTTCTTTGGTCTCTACACAGACAGAAGTAGTGGCATAAATAGCCCTTCTGTTCTTTATATTAAAATAGAGATTTTCTAAAAGAAGAGGCTTTTATTTGCAAACGTAGAACATTTTCTTGCTTCACTGCTCATGAGCTACGTGTGTCTGATTCCTGAAGGCAGAACCTCTGGGAACTGCTTATTGTTCTATCATTGTATTTTCTATCTAGTATTTTTTGATATTAAGGCAATCTGTGGTTATTTCGAGCTAGGAAACAGAATAGCATAAGATAAATGTAAGTCTCTTGTTCCAAATATGGTAATACGGAAGGGCCCTATCTGTTTCGTACGGATGACATAGAATAAGTTACTTGTGTTTCACGTCACTCGATTATTTAAAATGTTCCCGTCTGATCACAGGTTGGAGGTGACTGGTTTTGAGACGCCTCCCTCAGAGCAAGGTTTTCCGCTCTCTGCTCGGTTGATCGGTCTCTTTGTTACAGGCCATCTGCTGCACATGTTTCTGAGTGTGTGATAAAGCATATGGGAACAGGATAGAAAGTAATGCATTCAACTGGTGAGGATGGAGGACGGGGCGTCTGCAGGCTGGTCAAGTTTACAGCCCATCTGCCGCAGCACAGGGCGCCCTTTCGGAAGGTGGCTTCGCTCTCCGCAGGCCCCCTCAGTCCAGGGACGGTCCAGACGCTTCCGTTATGGCCGCAGCGAAGTGAAGTCTCCTTCCTAAAAGACTTCCCTGGGCACACGGGCCACGTACTCCGTGCACACTCGTACGGATTCATTTATTTTCCTTCACTGTAAACTTGCAGGTAGCCTAGTGAAATGAAACTCTTTAGCTCACTCATCTCTTGGCAGAGCAAACTGTTAAACCGGCTCTTAATGCAACTTGTGTTTTCTTTAGAATTGATTCTTGTAACTTAGGTTTTTAGTTGGAATTAAAATTGATAAAAGGCTCCTCTTGTGTACTTTCCCCACTGCTGTTTGAAACAGTCCCTTTTTTTTTACCATCTTGAACCCCATTCGCCTCTTCAAATTTAAAAATAAAATCATTGCCTATAATGATGTTTCTTTCAATGTCTTGATGGAAATCTATTAGATGTTGCATTAAATATTAAACGTATGCATTTTAAATCGATACACGTTAAAACACTACATAAATGCTAAGTAAACACGAGAAGGGAGTTACCACCCTTCAGACCAGGGGTATCGTTTCTGTGCACTGGTTTCGTAACATTTTGTTTTTTAGGTGGGGCTGACTGCTCCCTGCTCTTACCTTCCCATTTCTAAACTCAGACTCCTTAAGGAAATGTTTACACAAGAGAGTGGACTGCCAAGACTGATGTTAGACACCTCCTAACTTTATCTTCCTGTTAGCTGCTTCACGGCTGATGAGCCATTCTCCATCCACCCACTCATCACTCACCCATCTTTGTGCCGCACCCATCCACTCGCCCAGTCCGTCCGCCACCCGCCCTTCTATACACCCATCCACCCTGCCTGCCTTCGCCCATCCACCCGCCCCTTCTCCCACGTCATCCGTCAGTTCTTACTCACCAACACGTCGTCATCCGCCCCGCCCGCCCACCCATCCACCTATCCTTACCGCCCTACCCGCCTCATTAATCAATGGAAGTCTCAGCTTTTCTTACCTTTCATCACTGAAATGTTGATATCATTATCTTAAATTGTATGATTCATTATAGATTTTCAAGTGCTTTCAGATCCATTGTCTGTTTTGCTTCTCATAACCCTGAGAGGCATTCAGGAGAGATTCCTTTTTATACGTGAAAAAAAAACAAACAAAAAAAACCGTGGCTTAAGGTCATGTGCTGGTACGTCATGGAGGTGGTGACTCCATGCACATCCCCGTCCTCTCTCCTCCTAGCCCGTCTCTGGCTGCTCCCGGCAGCCACACTGTCGGTTGCAGTCGTGATTTTTGCAGACGGACTCACTCCAGTCTGGGCCACCCAGTTCCTGGGCAGTACTCGTGCTGCCCACCAGCCGTGGATCACATATTTATGAGGAAAGTAGGCATTATCAGTCACTTCTTTGGCTTCCAAAGTTATGGGGATCCAAAGATAATTCAGACTGAACCCTGGCTTTTCAGGAACTCGAGTGCCTCTGGGGGGAACACAGATAAACAAAAAGTGCCATCCAGCAAACCATAGGGGTGCAGAGGAGGGAATGACTGAGCGGGCAGTGAAGGAGGCTTCACGGGGAGCAGGGGTTCGAAGGCTAAGAATTAATCATGTGGAGAAAGGGAGGAAACCACTTCCTGTGTCCACCACCTCCCATGCGAATTGTAGCTTTGCAGGGAGGGGACAAGGGAATCATGACACCAGCCACAACCAAGCCTCCTGAGTTTATTTATAAAGCATTTGAAAATTAGCTCTTTTGGAAGGATGGGACAAAATTAGTGGAGTTGCTGATCTTGCTAATAAACTCATGTCTCAGACCACACCACGGGGGCATCATGAGTACGGGGTGTTATCTAAGTCTGTGAACCGTTTGCCGTGCCCGATCTATCTTCCTCTCCCAAATTGCTATAAATCCTCTTTCCCCATGTATTCTGCTTGGTTGGTTAATCTTCAACCAGATGTTCCAACATCAAAGGGTCTGGCTTTTCCAGCGTAGCTTCCCTGAGCTCTTGCCTCCTGCTAATCTCATGTCACGTACTTAGAACACGATTAGTCGTCTCCGTGACTGATCTCCTTTACTTTCTTTCCTCATTCTTGTTCTTGCTTTTTCAGTTGGGTTAATGGAAAGTGTCTACATCACAGCAACCAAAAGGGTACAGAAAGTTCAACCTCTGTAAAGTCCTTTACAGCAGTAGAAGAGACTTTGAAAATTGTTGAAAATAAGTACTTCCACTCAGATCTTAGTATATGTAAGGGTCGTTGAATGGGCAGCGTTTATCTTTCGAAGTCCTAAAAGTGTCCTAAAAGTGTATTTAGATAAGGAAGCTGATGCTAATTATTGCAGTGATGGGGTGGGAGTGATTTAGTTCCCAGAGGAAAAAGGCCCCTCCAGCAGCCACCATGGCAGCGACGTCTCAGGTGGGGAGTGGCTTCTTGGCAATCAGAAGTGGATAGGAGGTTCCTTTCGTTCTCCTGCTTCTGCAGGGCTTGACAGGGAGGGAGCAGGATGTTGTTGTAGGATGAATCTGAGTTTCTGTGCTATTCGTTTATTCACTCACTTATTCACAGGTATTGATCGGCCCCCCCTCCCATTGGTCAGGCAGTATAAAATGGATCCGGGATCCCCACCCGTCCAGAGTTTACAGTGCGGTGGGCGCCGTTAGCTTTCCAGTTAGCCGTGGAAACACGTACCCAGATCTGCCATAGAGCACCTGTCTGTGCATGCACTGTGTGCCTGCAGCCTCGCTTTCTGCGGCACCCGCCCTGGCCCCTTCTGTGTGGTTCTAATTCCATGTTGTTTTTCTAGATGATGCTCTAAGTAACTTCCTAGCTTGCTGTGAAAACACAGGTTTGCTGACAAGCCAGTTAACAATGGTCACAAAAGAAAAAGAAAAAAAAAATAACCGTATCTAAAATTGAACTTGAGAAATATTTTCCATTTCCTCCTACCCTGTTTATTTTTATGTACATAATTTAAAGTCGACGTTACTTTAGATGGTAGCATGAAGCCAAAGTACTTTGAAGATTAAGGCTCATGGATAAAAGAAAGGAAAACAGCTGTTACTTTAGAGAAAAGGTAAATAAAACCGGAAGATGTTATAAAGTAAAATACAATGTAATGAAAGTAGCACTTGGTAACTTGCCTGGTTTCTGTATTACCCCCGGCTGTGGGGCAGCCTTACGGAAAGCCCGCCCATCTTTCTCTCCGGCTTCTCAAACTTCAGCGTGGATGCAAATCACTTGCAGGTCTTGTTAAATGCAGATTCTGGTCGAGTGGGTCTGGGGTGGCCCCCGAGATGCTGCATCTCAGATGCAGCATCACTTACCGTGGTGCTTGGTCGGTGGACCACACTTGAAACAGTGAGGCCCCCGCTGCATATCGGATCCTAACGTTTAGAGACAAAGCAGCCCCAGGAAGCAGTCCTCCTTATCTGGCTCCTTGCATATACCCTGTGTTATGCTTTTTCCTTAGATGTTTAACTTCTCAGCTTCAGAAAGCTACCTAGGAAATTCATTCTCACCTTATTCAAAGCCTCGCTTCAAGAGAGGTGGCTGGTTTCATGCATTTAAGTGTTAGGGTGGACGTAAGACTTGGAAGGTGTGTCGCGTGTCTTTTTTAGCTCAGTATTTACTTGGTTACGCATTCTTACAATTACAGTATTTATGTATACATCATTAAAGGTCCCCATAGCCCTCTCTGACCCTCATGGTGGGCTATTGGTTCGGTTATCTTTACTCTGCCTGCGGGCTGCCTCCAATCACACTGCATGTATTTCTGACCCAAAAAGACTATTTCAGGGAGCCACAGAAATACCGCTACTGCCCTGGTTCCAGTTTGCACTTGATATTGAACTACCTTTTTATACTGTTTTTGTTTGTTTGTTTGTTTGTTTTTAAACAGAGTGCGACTGTTATATACTGTAAAGGTTGCACATTTTTATCAGTTTTATGTTAGTGTGGTTTTTGGTATTGTGCAAATGGCATCTTGAGTAAATCATTTATTGCCTGCTCGTAGGGCTTGTTTAAAGAAATAATACTAGTTGACTGTTGTTACTCAGAGATATACTTTCCCCGATTTTTTTCCATTATCTATGTTTTAAGGAGTAAAGAATGGTTAGATCTTTGAGTTGCTTTATTCACAAACATGGCTTCTGCACCATACCCGTGTGCACGGCAGCTGGCTCAAGCACTGAGTGACGTTCTTGTCATTTCTGTCCCTGGAGATTCCTGGCTCCCAGGGCCCCAGAAGATTTTTGAGGAGCTAATTGAACGAGGGTCTGTGAAAGCGCTTGCCTTTCTAGCTCACAGTTTTTTTTTTTACTTTTTGTTTTGTGTTTTTAAGCGAAGTGGAGTTGAGTCCCCTGTCCCTTACCTCTGGAAGTGTTCATTTTCTCTCCTTCGGATAAAGCATCACTGACCCAGATGAGAGCCGGGGCGCCCAGGTGCGGGCTCTGGTCCCAGCCAGGCTGTGGCGGGCTCATCGTGCAGGGAGTCGGGGGCTTGTGGAGGGAATGCGAGGGACAGGAAGTTGAGAAAAGGCATCGCCCCGTCCTGGCTGTATAGCGTTCCCTCGTTCAGTCTGAGCTGTGTCATCAGCGTCTGCTGCCTGTGGTTCCATCTCTTCATCTCACACAGGCCTCGAGGCCTCTCCCACCCTAAGGACTTAACCTGTGAACTGGCAACCTCTTGGCCCCATCGCCCCCTCAGACTGTTCATTTCTTCCATTCCATGGCTGGAAAAGCTGCAGTCTACACTCAGTCTCTTCACTCGCTCAGCCGCCAGTTCACCCCTTAACGTTCTGCTTCGATCTCCTTTGACACCAGAAGCCCCATCTCTGTGACATGGCTATCGGGCTTGTGTGGCAGTAGCCTCTCCTGGCTCGGCTCCTCCTGCTAGGACTGCCCTTTCTTAGTCTCCTCTGCTCCCTCGAGAGGAAGATGTGACTTGGGATCCCTCCCACCCCCCAACTACCAGAGCATCCTCTCTACACTGGGCCTCCGGCCTCCAGCCGTCTTCTCGCTGGACTTCCTGTCCCATCCCCAGCCCAGACCTCTCTCCCGAACACCGACCTGTGCCGGAGCTGTCTGTCAGCTGTCTTCACTCGTGGAGTCTGGTGCTGTCACTCTGCCGCGCCTTTGTGCGGGCCGCCCCTCCTGCCTGGGGCGCTTTGGCCCCACTCACTCATTTTGACTCTTCCTAAAGCATCAGGCGTCACCGCCCTGGGGAGACATCTCTGGATCCCCCATTCTCTTCTCAGGTCTGTGTGCATCCCTTTGCTCTTTATTCAACAAAGATTTATCGAGTGCTTCAGGGTTCTAGGCACTGTTCTCGTCGCTGAGGGTACAGCAGGAAACTTTGTGGGCACACCCACCGCCCTGGTGCCCTGTACGAAGAGGTATCGTGCGCATGGCCGTAATCCGTCCGTCTCGCCTTGAGGCCAGAGCTGCCTCCCCCTCCGCTGGTCCTCGGCCATGTTCGCTGAGAGCAGATCCGATTATGCCTCTTGGCTTCCTTCTCTCCTCTCCCGCTTCTGCTGTGTGTCTTTCCTCCCTCGCCACCAGGAGCAAAACCGGGAAGTAGAACTTCATCATTACAAGATTAGCCAGATAAAATTTCATCACCGTTTTCTGGTTTCTACATACAGTTCCTTGAAGTTCCAGTGCGTGCATGTGATGTCAGGTGTGAGTTGAATGCTTCCTTTGTTGGATGCATTTGCTCAGCTGCGGCCAACCACAAAAGTTTCACTCTGCTGTGTCTTTTATTCAGAGCCGAAGAACTCAGTTCTTTGGAAAGTCACTGGGAAAAAGGGGACTTTCTGCTTGTAGTTCATTCTGGATAGTCCTTGTGCCGGTGAATACCAAAAAATGTTGGAGACAAATACAAGGTTTTCAAATGTTTTTATCTTGCACCGCCACCACCCCTTTCTCCTGGAACAAAGCGACAAAGCTAGACAATTTAGTTTGGGACTTGTATTGGTACAGGTGCCAGATAAAATACAGGACGCTCAGTTGAGTGGCATTTCCGATGAATACATTTTTAGCATAAGTATGCCCAAATATAACACAGGATGTAATGACATTAAAATTATTTACTGTTCGTCGGAAACCCAGACGTCAGTGGGCATCCTGCGTCTGTATCCACTAAGTCTGGCAGCCTGTTGCTGGCAGGAGGCAGTCATTGGGATGAACCATTTTTAGCTTTTCTTTTCGGTCGTGGCGATGTGTCAGAGGACATCCCGGTATTCGGTGAAAGCCGCTACCTTTGCCAACTTGAACCCCAGGCGCGCTTTTAGAATGCTTCTCAACCCGCAGCTGGAGGAACAGTGAGAGCTCACTCCTTCATCCTGCAGGTAAGACACCAGCAGAGAGAACGAGACCACAGATGGCCACCCAGCCTCCCGTCATCCCTGCGGTTCCTGGCCTGTTATGGACGGGGAAGTTGTCTTATATGGAAATATGTTCCGTTTAGTTCGGTGGTGGTTTGTTAAGTGTCCCATCTGTAAGGCACAGTGTGGAAAGCCATGCCTGCCTTCAGGGTGCTCCCAGCCCTGGGAGGAACAAAGCCACACCCGCGGGGCTCAACCCTGGGTGGACACGAAGAGGGTATTAAAGCCACGCCGAAGCCACCAGGTCACCGGAGGTTCTGAGTCCGGGCCTGGCGGGGCCCAAACGTGGGTGACTTTTCCAGAGCTTTTCCTACTCTTCTGGTATTCAGTGAGCGTTGAGGGCTGCTGGGTTCAGCGTCGTGTCCTGCGCTGCAGCATTCTCTCTGAGTGCCCGTGTGTCTGAGGAGTGGCCAGTGACAGAACCTTTGCTTATGGAGTACACACATGCAGGTCCAAGTCTGGGCCGGGACTCAAAGGTGGGGTTCCCACACTCTTTCGGGAATGGCTCAAGTGATCTGAAACCCCCGTGTGTGTGCCGGCTGCATTTTAAAGACCACACAGAGCCTGGCAGGGCCAGACCTGGCATACTGGATGGCCTCTTATTGGAGTTGAAATTTGTTGGGAGCCGTATGCATGCTTATTTTCCCTTGGTCGTTAATCCTTCGTGCTGTGCAGTTCTTTGGTGTCATCTTAGTGGTGTTGACCAGGCATCATTAAATGGATGAGCGTGAAACTGAATATAATTAAATGTGAGCGCTGATAGAAGCCTGTCGCAGTGACACTTGCTAACAGTCGTACAACAAAGGGCAGCACCAGGCTGCTGATTAGGCCTCTTCTGATCAAGGTGCCAGCTAATTAGGTTAACACATTTGTCCTGCTGCAGAAAGTCTTAAAGGGCAACCCCCAGAGTAGGGTGAGGTGGGCTGGTTTGGTGCGCAGATGGCCTAAGGCATGTAGCCCCAAGTTGGAGGTGTCTCAAAGTATCATCAAGGACCTTCTTCACCCACATCCTGGGATGCTTCTGAAATAAGTACATTTCTGGGCCCTGCCTGGAGCTAAGGGATCAGGATCTCTGGGGGGTGGGCCTATGAATCCAGTAAGTAACCCCTGGGATTCGATCCTGGGGTTCACGGGGTTCGTCTGAGCAGCATTTTAACAGTGGCAGACTCGGAAGTCCAGACTAGGATAAGAGGTCAGCCGTCATCATCATCATCATCATCATCATCATCACCATCATCATCGTCGTCGTCGTTTTTTATGTGCCCCCTCTGCTTGAGGCAGTGGTGTCTGACCTCTTCGCCTTTGTAGAAGGGTCCCTTTGTTCCTGCAAAGTGCCTGAGGACCTCTCAGAAGTACCAGGGATGTCCTGGTGATTTCCAGCTCTGCGTGGTGTCTGATAACTTGGGCACAGCTTGTCTTTCTGCTGTCACCTTTCCCTCATTGATACTTTCTTCCTGTTGCTCTGGAGGCAGATTGATTTTTTTTTTTTTTTGTAAAACTATGAGCAGAGCCTTCCACATTCAACTCGTAAGTAATTCTGTGTATCTTATCTTAAATCATCATTAATGCCCAGTTGAGCTAAAAACAGAATGGTGGCTATTGCCAGCAATTGAAAAAAAATAAGGAGACTCTTGAATAAAGTTTTTAAAGTTTATCTTGTGAAGCCTCTATTATTATTATTATTATTTTTTTTTTTTTGCTAATTCAGATTTTATGGTGATTAGAGAATGGCCTCTAAAGTATATCCTTCAGTCAGCTGAAAACAGGATTTGTTACGCAAATAGTATAAGATAGCAGTTCTCAAATAGGACTTTTTGTGGGCTAAGCAGAAGTGTTTTGATACCGAAAATGGAATATTCGGGGACTTTTTCCTCAATTTCTATTGGAAAATATCATAGTTTAAACAATTTTCCTTCAGGACGTTTTTCTAGTCCATGCTGCTTATCTGTTAGAACCTTTGATAAGATGACTTCTGACTTACCCTAGATTGTAAACTTATTTTAAGTTTGACATTCCTAGATCTCAGTGCAGATTTTACTATCCCTCCTCGGTGTTCTGCGCCTTGAAAATCTACCGGCATAAGCAAGGTCGCAAACTTAAAAGCACTGGACTTTATTTTGGAGGGACTTTATTCACATTAAAAATGCCGATATGGCTACGAACCAGTACCCACCCCCTCCTCCACCTCCCGGTCTTTCCTCATTATTCTAGCTCTGTCTCAGCTGCCACCTCCTCTGAACATCATCCTCTGTGGGCCCACTCAG
Source organism: Pteropus medius (assembly GCF_902729225.1). Lineage (NCBI taxonomy): Eukaryota > Metazoa > Chordata > Mammalia > Chiroptera > Pteropodidae > Pteropus > Pteropus medius. The sequence continues at coordinate 2,449,150 of NW_024347790.1, read as the reverse complement.
CACTCGGTGCCACCTTCGTTATGTCACCTCCATGGGTAACAGGTAGGCGCACCTCACTGCTCAGTTCTCACTGTCCGGTTATCCTCACGATGGGACTTGCAGGGCGTTTACCATTGAGACTGAAAACCCATTCAGTGCATGCACCACCGTACATTATTAAGAAGTCAGTAATAGCAGTAAGTGGGTGAGAGGCACATGGGCACACTCGATCCTATCTTCAATTCTTTTGTAAATCTAAAACTCTTCCAAAATTAAATGTATATTAAAAAGTAAAGTAACACCCAGTAAGGTGACTGTTGGCGCCAGGATCGGAAGTGAAGTGGTTTGAGGAGGTTGGTTCTTATTAGTACACATACGAGTTTTATAGGAAAAAATATATGCCGTATTTGAATTCTGGGGCTCTTAATACTGCCCAAATATATCTTTACACATGTCATCGGTCTCTTTTATTTTGATTTCAGGTGAAATGTATATGAAGTATTAGGTCTCCGTTGTGAATTTCTGTTTTTATTTATTTATAAGCATTCACAAGATTAATAAAGGCAGAAGGTGTCAAAACAGACCGTTAGTCATGACATAGGAAACAATTAAACGCCTCCGCCGATGGCTGTCCCCTTGTTAATTGGCATTCGTGTTTGTGTTTTATAGTGTGACGTGCGTGTCGTGAGCACCGTTTGTTTATGTACCTGCTGTGAAAGAGCATAGGACAGTGGTGGCTTCTCTCTCCCGCTGTGCCAGGTCTGAATTAGATCACGATGAAATTCCGCTCGTGTTCGGAGAGAGAGTTTTAAGAATACAGACTATTAACATTCCCCCTGCACTAGATTCCTTTCTGGAGTATGTGAGATCCAGGTGAACGCTTGGTTTCTGTAGATCCGAAACTTTCGTGATTAGATCCCATTCATCTGAATCAGACCTGGCGATTAATTCCAAAGCGAGGGTTTCAGCGAAGATGTTTCATCGGGCTGTTGATGTGGTATGCCTGCTAAGAAGGATGTTTTGTTTCTTAAGTAGGAGTTTATTTAAAACCAGAAGAAGTGAGCCATAACAACCTCAGAAGAGGGTTTTTCCCCACCCTACTGCTAATTAA
>NW_024347790.1:2417483-2447586 GCF_902729225.1 Pteropus medius | reverse complement strand
TATTTTCCAAAAGCCTTTAGGATGTATTTACACTAAAGATATTCTTTGGCCACCCTATTCAGTTGAAGCCACCAAAAAGGGATCTGCTGATATAAACTGTGGCTTAGGAATGCCAGAAAAGTTTGATTCTAGTATGAAGCTACAGCTAAAAAATCATGTGCTTACATTTCTATCTTTGAGTTTATCCTCCAGTTATTCCTACTCTGACTCCTTGACACAGAGACCTGCATTTTTTTCATATAGCAACTATCTCAAGTGATCTCACTGAGGGAAATGCAGTTTATCAGATGAGTTGGGTTCTAGTAAAAGTTGAAAATTAAGCTCTTTAGTAGTCGACATTCGCGGCGTTAAGCATATTACATGGAACTTTTCACTTTTAAACACTATTAAAAATCTACACTGTTTCTCGTTTTTGCTCACAGAACCCTGGTTTCGTTCTGGTATCAGGGAAGGTGGGCTCAGCCTCACAGCGAGGGTCACCCTGGCACAGGACCAGCTCTGGGCTGCTGCAGAGCTGTTGCTTCCTGTCAGGTGGCAGGAGAAGGGAGCTGAGCCACCCCCCCTTTTCTTTCTGCTTGGACTCTGTTATAATGACTCGTGCTTCAGCAATGAAGCCATTGACTAGGAAGCCACAAAAAAAAGCCAACATGCGGGGGATGGTTCGATGAACCCCTGGAAAGAACCCCAGTTTCTGACAACACCACTGCACACCTGAGCCCGGCCAGAGCTGTTGTCTCCAGACTTCTTGTTCTTTGGGAAACATAAACCCCGATTTGTTAAGCCACTGCTAGCCAAGTTTCTGCTAGTCGCAGCCAAGAGCATCCTTAAGTGGTGCTGCCGCGTTGTCTGAGCTTTACATTTGAGAAAGACAGCCTTAGAGAGGGGAGGCAACTTTCCCAGGGCTGCGTGGCGTAAGTGGCAGAGCTGGGACTCCAGTGTCCTTCGTACTTAGCCACTAATGAGAGCCTTTCCTCCAAGATGGGACTTTGAACCTTTGCAAAAGATAGACGTACTTGGAGCAAATGTGGTCATAAAAATCTGGTTGTTTCTAACGTGCTTGTGGTGGCTTCCTGGAAATTTCTTCTGGAACCTGAACTCCCTCCTGTCCAGGGTTGTGGCTTCAGCTTATCCTAAAGACTTGATATTCTGCTAGGACGCTGAACTAGTCCGCCCGGGCTGCCACCACAAAGTACCATACGCCAGGTGGCTTAAACAACAGAAACTGACTTCTCAGAGCTCTGGGAGGCTAGAAGTCCAAGATTAAGGGGCTGGCTGATACAGCTTGTAAACAGTCTTCTCCTGACAGTGGGGTAGACAGAGGGATCTGTGTCTTCCTTTTCTTACAAAGCCACCACCAATCCTACTGGATTAGGACCCCACCCGTAGGACTTCGTTTAACCTTAATCACCTCTTAAAAGCCCCACCTCCAGATATAGTCACATTGAGGATTAGGGGTTCAGCATCTGAATTTTAGGAGGGACACAATTCAGGCCATAGCACACATCCATATAATGATCCAGGAGAAGCAAAAAATGCAAGAATTCTAGCCACGCCCAGGCCTGGCGGGTGGCTCTGAGCTTAACCCTTTGAAGCCCAGATCCTGGCACCCATCCTCAGATCCATTCAGAGCGGCCTGGCCCCCTCTCCGGGGGCACCCCTCCTCAGATGGCTCAGTGCTGACTTGGGAACCCCAAGATTTCAGCTCTCAGGGTAGCTGGCTGAGGGGTTTAAAAATCGTATCTTTGTAAGAAAAAATCGGTGCGGGGCGGGGAGGTGTTACTTGCAGCATTAACTTCCTACCTTGCCCGTGGGGATGCACTGGGCACGGACCTCACAGCAGTCAGGCTGAGTGTGTCCCCACAGGACACAGCACCATCATAGAGGACCCAGCCAGAGCTGAAGGACACTGCAGGAGAGAGAAAGTCGATGCGATTCTGTCAGTCTCCACCACGTTTGGAAAATTCAGCTCTGGACAGTGACCTCCAAATCTTTGAATTCGAGAGCTCTTATTTATTATTATTATTTTTTTAAATCAAAATGGTTTATAGGAGGCCCTGTAACCACCACATGCATAATATCGTTGAGTCCTGTGAGTGTGCCGGTACCTAACATTGAAGTGGCATGTCAGTCACTAAAACCGTATTTCTATAGAGCCGAAAAGAACGAGAGGGCGTGTGATAACGGTCATTCCTTGATTCTGGTCAGACTCTACCCCGTCGTAGACCCACATTGCCTACAAAACACATCCTTGTTTCAGAAATATTCAAATAGAGTAGGAAAGCTACGTCTTAATATCAAAGAAATACATGTGACACCGGTGTTTTCAGCCCCCGGCAAGTGTTTCTGTCCCTGGCTTTACACTTTTCCGGGCTCCACAGCCCCCACGTGCTGGGAGCCTCCGATGTATGAGTCTCAGCTCAGCGTTTTCTCTCTTACACGTGAAGGAAAAACATATTTTAAAGCTAATACTGCCTAGTTGGTCCTTCTTTTCTCTCTTTTTGAGGGGGAGGGGGCTGGGTCTTTTTCAGCCCAGCCTTGCCTCAGGGGAGGACATACATAAAACAGCAATGGCCCCAGTCAACCTGGGAGTGACAAAGGCCCCCCCATATGGTAGCCTCCACATCCTGATTTATCTTCGTAGGCTTCCCTCTCTCAACTCTGTTTTTGAGGGTACCATACTCTGAAGAATATTCTCTTCATTATTTTCCCCTTCTCCCTCAGACTGTAGTGTTATTGACTCGTGTATTAATCAAAGATTTCACAGTTGTCACTCATCAGGACCTCTGACACCAGACTCTGTATTAAGTGCCTGATTGTTGGGTAAGAATGAGGGCAAATGCAGAGATTAAAAGAATTTCTCTCTTTCAATAGTCTAGGTAAATATGGAAAGCTTAAACAAGTCAGAAACTTGAGTCTCAGCAGACGATAAGAATGAACTTAACCATTATTATTAATCTTAAGAATTTATTTCTCCTTCCTCCTTCACTTTTCAATTTGTCTTAGAGGAAAAAAAGCAGTATATCTATATATGTGTACACGCTTTTACTTCATTTTGATGGAAACAAAGGTAAAATATAGCTGTACACACTGTTTGCCGTTGTTGAAAAGTTCACACATGAAGAACTGGGTCTGGAGTCTCTAGCACAAATGAAAAAACTATGGAAAACCTCTCACCCCTGCCAGGCTATGAAAATCAAACAAGTTTAGCCTTTTTAATTTTTCAAATCTCAACATAGTTGCCAAATAGAAGCACACATCTTATAAATGTTCAATTGCCGTTTAAAATTTAATTATCTCTTTTGTCCCACATTTTGTTTTCCTTGTGCGTGAAAACCCTGCTGAGGTACGTTAGGATCATGATTTTTTTTATTTGTTCGTTTTTGTTTTTGTCTTTGTTTTTAAGCAACGAAACCTTTCCATGAAGCAAATAGATTTTTTTAAAGCAGGACTTTTTAGTGTAGATTTATGATTTTTAAAGTTGAGCTGTAGTTGACATATAACATTATATTCGTTTAAGGTGTACGGCTTAACGATTTGATACCTGTGCACATTGCCATATGATCACAATAAGTCTAGTTAGCGCCCATCTCCATCCATAGTTACAGTTTTATTCTTGGGATGCGAGCTTTTAAGATCTACTCTCTTCCCCACTTGCAAATCTGCAGCACAGTGCTATTAACTCCAGTCACTATGCCACATGTCACAGCCCCAGGACTTACCTCCTTTATAGTTGGAAGTTTGTACCTTTTGACCCTTTTCACCCATCTTGGGCCCCCTCACTCACCAATTTGATTTGTCATTAGTTCAAATTTGTATCATTTTCTCATAAGATAAACGAGAGCGCTGTCAGTGAGCTACATTTGAGTGTGTGTGTTGATTTCTCCTCACCGCGTAAGAGGTGAAACCTACTTTTTTGCATATTCTGAGTGCACCTGGATTCCCAGGTGCACCTTGGAAGGCATTGTGGGAAGCCGTGTTCCTCGATTCTGAATCATTTATCAGAGAGCAGGCAGCACATTCAAAAGTGTTTTGGGAACATGAGCTGATGTAGCAGGAACAAACGGCTTTGGACCTGCATTAAGACGTGGGGGTTTCACTGCTCAAATTAGGTGCCACCTTCCAGAAAATGACCTTTGTTTAACCCTAGGACCCCCAGATATATTTGTCCACCCCTGTCCCCCAACCCCAATTTCTGTTGGAGTCCTATGAAAGCATTTTGGGACACTGAAGATTTGAAATCTGGCTTTTGTTCGGCCTCTATAAATATGTCTTGAATGTTCTGTAAATACATTTAGTTAATTTTAGTTAACTATTCCAGCAAAAGTAAGGTTAATAACTTTAATAGTTAACCACCAAATATTCATTCGCTCAAAAGCAAATCAGTTACTTAGGGTTTAAGAGGTGCTAGCCCCAAATTTCCTGATTCCCAGAATAGGGGTGAGGAGGATGCATTTATTTACGTGTCCCCTTTTTGGTCACAGAACCAAGTTCTAAAATCCAAAGTCAGAGGATACGCTCTATTGTTCTAGTGCTGTATTTCTCATTAAAAGGGGGGAGGGACTGTAGATAAACCTCACCCGCAGTTAAAACCCTCCTCGAACAAAGAGTCCCGTGAAGAGAAACCTTAGTCTCGCCAAGGCCAGAATAAGGGACATGTGGGTGAGTAAATTCCTACAGCAGCGTCGAGAGAGGGGACACACCGGAACATCAGGAGCTGCAGGTCCGGGAGGAGGGCCTCCCTGAGACCAGGGGCTTTGAGTCTGGGCTCCAGGGGGCAGATTTGAAGACCTGGCTAACGATTCTGGTAGGAAAGCTGATGACGGAGCCTTGAGCTTGGAAATGGATTTCGAAGAGAGCAGGGCAGCAGGGTCACAGGGTAGGTCGAGGAGCCGCATGAGGAGCCAGGGGACAGAATTTTAAAAGCACAAGTGTCCCCAGGTGCCAGATCCCGGGGGGCGGGAGCCGCAGGAGGAAGGAGATGCCCAGAATGGACAGGGTCCTCCCAGGCAGTACGGGGTGTGAGAGCTGTGAGAACAGCTGGGAACCGCCACACGAGACGTAAATGGTGACTCGCACGCTTGCCTCACGGGGTGGTCGCAGTGATAAAATGAAAAATGTGTCATGTGATGTGTGTGCTCTCTGTGGTCAGTTCTGTGTCGAGGTTGAGGGAGCGTTGTCAGCTTGCTCGGAGCATCCCTTAATAGGTCGTGTTCATTTTTTTAAAAAAAATCCTAAGTATTTTAAGATTGCAAAGTGATCCCTGTTTTTTTCCTACTCGCATCCAGACAGATTAGCTGGAATTCATTGCTCCCAGCCTACCCATTCCTCAGGTGAACTTTGAGAAAACCTTTGTGAAGGGGACCAGGAGGAGGGGACAGGTGGAGTCAGATCACAGGGGGTGACTGAACAGAGCAGTGGCGATGCTCAGGACCCCTTGGGAGCCGGGTCAGTGAGTCCCTGTGACTTGGTTTGTACTAGAAAGGCTACATGTATGAGTTATTCCGTGACGTTAGTGTTTTCAGGCTGTAAGTTCTATCTAGCATATGAAGACTTGATATCTGTACCATCGCTTCCCTGTGGTACGATTGGAAAACTGTTTATATGTCATACGAAAGAGAACTTCGTGCAAGTGGCCCCCGCATCAGAACCTGTGCTTCTGCGGAGGGAGGTAGCCCTATGTCTGCTGGAGCCCAGGGGAAGTATAAAAACACCCCAGCTTAAAAAGGATACAAGGGAGCCATTGGGCGTCGCTAAAACTGAGGACATTTCAAGTAAACCAAGTACTGTCTCTTATGCCCTGGAAAGGAGAATACCAGATAAATGCTTGGTTATTTCTCTCAAAAGCTGAGCCTAAAACTCGAACGCTTCAAAATGCTAGCACTGGTTTTTAGATGTTCTAGATAATACTACTTGAGCTCTTGAATCTTAATTGGACTTTTGAAAAATCTAAAATCAGTGCCATAATCAGCATGTATTTGACTTCTGAGTGCCTTTCTAGAGCTAACTTTTCACACTCAGTTGTTGGCCTTTCCATTTGCAGATTAGTTCCTGTAGATTAGTTCCTAGTTCTCGATCTGTTGCTCCCCTACGATGGCTGAGGAGGATTTCTCTGGTGTCAGTGTCCTCAAATTCTGTGTGGGCCTCGCGGTCCACGGGAAGATCCGCGTTATGTTTCAGTGAGATCGTGTGTGCGGAAAGCTGCAGAGGCTTTGCGCAATGCCACAGGCCCCGGTGGAGAAGGTTAATAAAAGACCACCTGTGGGTGGCATTTATACTTGTGTCAGAAGGACTTAACTGAACGCGTTTGATTGGGGCACTGCTCTAGTTTATTATTAGGGTGATCTTATTAATAATGACTGAAAGACGTTTTTGTGCTTATCTGTGGGATCTGAATATCTGTCAGCTCTCTCCCTGGACTAGTCACATAGCTTTCCTGTTTTTTTTTTTTCCACTTCCGTTTGCTCATCCCATGGCTCCCAAAGAAATGTCTTTTGCGTACCTTTAGAAATAAAAGGGAATCGCGATTTTCATAACATAGAAAAACAATTCAGTCTGGAATAGATTGAAGCTTATCATTTCTACCAGCCATCTCTGAGGGGGAAAAATGTTTACCGGGTGCATTAAACCTATAGACCATGGCCAGCGAGTTGCAGCGCCCTCCTGTGCAGTAAAGAAAGTGCTTGTCTTAAATGCATCCTGAGACAGCACTCTTTAGATTGCAAGTAAACACAACTCGAAGCTGGTTTAAACAATAAAGGGACTGTTGGTTTATGAAACCAAATAGCTCAAAGCCACAGGGCAAATCTCGATATGGCTTAGCAATGCCACAAAGGGGCCTGGTTTGTTTTCTCCATCAGCTTTGCTTTCCATGGTGTCAACTTTATGCTAAGGATCCCCCCCTCGTGATCCTAAAATGGCTTCCAGTAGGTCATAGGGCCCTATGGGCCCCAGTTCCCAGCGTCACCAGAAAAAGCTCTGCCATTCGTTCTTAACTGGATCTGCTCAGGTCACGTGCCCAGGACAGAAATCATGTGGCAGAGGGGGATGGGCTGTGCTGACTGATACCCATATCATGGATGTCACCCCTGGAGTCCCCCGCTGGAAACTGGGGACTCTCGGTCGACAGAGGTCTCCCTGCAGCCCCCATCGGAGCAGCTCAGCTGTGGACACACGGTTTCTGATCTCTACCCTCGTAGTCAGTGGCCAAGTCTGCTGGTGCCCTGGGGATACCTGCCGTTGCTGGATTCTAGAACGTGGGGTGGAGAGGCCTGAGCTGTTTGTCAAGCAGGATGCCAGATCCCCGGGGCTAGGTAGGGATTGCAGACAAAAACCAGGAAATTAAGGAGGCCGAGGAAGGCAAGAAATGCCTTCCAGCAGGTGGAAGCAGCCAGTCTGCTGCACGGCCGCAGCAGGAGAAAGCCCAGGCTTAGGCCCCTGCTCTTCCGCCGGATGGGCAAGGTACGACAAAGCCACCGCGGCAGTTCTCAGGGGCACTGGTGTTTGTTCGCTTGAAGGATTCCGCTCCAAAGTACCTGCCCTCTCTAGTTCAGAATAGCCCCAGTTCCTGATGAAGACCAATCATTTCATATTTATTTATTTATTTATTTGTTACGATATTGGTTAACAAAATCCAGTAAGTTTCAGCCGTAGATGTGAACAGTAAGGCATTTTCATAGGTACACTGTGTGTCCACCTCCCGTAGTTAGATTTCTTCCCGTCACCACATATTTGACCCCCTTTACCCACCCACCTTCCCCATCCCCCCCCCTATTTGACCTCTCCTCACCTCACAACTCTCCCCTCCTCCCCCAGCCCCTACCCTCTGGTAACCACGTCTATTGTCCATGTCCCTGAGTCTCTGTCTTGTTCGTTTGTTGCTTTTAGGTTTATATGCCACATGTAAGTGATATCATGTGATTTTCAACTTTTTCTGTCTGGCTTATTTCGCTCAGCATGATTCTCTTGAGGTCCATCCACGTTGTCGCAAATGGCAGTGTTTCATCTCGTCTTACGGCTGAGTAATATTCCATTGTATATATGTACCAGAGCTTCTTTAGGCAGTCACGCTATCGTAGGACGCTTCGGTTGCTTCCATGTCCTGGCCACTGTGAATAATGCTGCTACGAATATCGGTGTGCAGATATCTTTTCAGATATGAGTTTATTTTTTAAAAGACTTTTTCTTAAAGGATGTAAAAGTACTGGTAGAATTCAGCAGTGTCCACATAGTTATTCAGATCTAGGCTGTTCTGAGGCAAATTTCCTAACTAACATGGATGGGGTCTGTCCATGTTAGTTAGGAATGGACATCTCGGCTGTCTTCACGGAAGTAATGGGCGTGGCCAGGGTCCCGTGGTGGGCGCTTCGAGCGTGCCGGGCGCTGTTCTGAGCACTGCGCATGCACTGATGTGTTACTCCCCTGACACCTGCGAGGTAAGTGGCCTGGGAAGAAGGATAGGTGGCTCTCTCCAGGTTACTCAGCCGGCAGGGGGCAGAGCTGAGATTTGAACCCAAGTCTTCTGGTTCCAGAGCTTTTGACCACTAGTATCCTGTGCCATTTTCTAGCGATTTGATCCTTAATGGTTAACTTTAATACTTCATCTGAGACTCAGAGCTTACACTGATTGTTGATTGGTGCTGCAGGGAAGAGAGAGATGGTTAATCATTTCGTACACATTTGTTGCCAGGTGAAAACCTGCCATGTGGGGCTGTGTCCTCCTGACCAAAAACCTAGAATAGTAGGAAGCTCTCACTTCCGCCAGAGGCAGTCATTTGAGACTTATTTTTAATTACTTACTGAGCCTACTTTAACAAACCAGCTACAGATGAAATAGTGGGTTACAGGGGAGGCAGGGAGAAGATAAGTAAGTTTAGTTGACTCGTACCAGTTACTAACAGAACATAAAATAGAGGAATGTACTGCCCAACAGATAAATTAGAGGGTAATTAGCGACAGTGGAAAAATGAGTCTTTTTTTTTTTTTTCTAAACAGTTCATCATAGATTTCCTAATCCTCGGAGTGTTCATAGTGCGATTTGATCGCAATGTGTTTCATCAGTAATGTAGTTGACAAGTAGGAGTCTGCAGTATTAACTGCATACAGCCGATAGAATGCGGGGACCGCAGAGCGGTTCCTCCTTCCATCCCGCGACCCGTCTTCGCCCAGGCCAGAGTGAAGCATCCTTTACCGAAGGCATATGCACACTGGGCGTCGGCCCCTGTCCTTCATTTCTGGGCTGATTGGACATGGAAGCCCAGCCCGAGCTGTGGGTTAAGAGAAGATGTCATTTGGAGATGAGGGACGGAGCCAGCCTCCTAGGTTAGTTCTACGCGACAGCTCACATCGACCACAACGAGCCTTCGGAAATGCCGAGCTCCGGCACAGAGAGAAAAACCCTGGCATGGGCTGGAAGCGTTTGGGATACACAGCGTTGGGGGAAGGAGGGCCCGCAAGGGGGCCAAAGAGAAGATGGAACTGGGCCAGGCCTTGAGGGGCGGCGGGTTTTAGGTGGACAGAGTGGAGAGGAAAGGCCAGGAGGAGGCCGAGAACCAAGGCACAGCCGTACGAGGGACAGTCAGGGGACCTAAATGGAGGTAGAATAAGGGGGGTGCCCTGAGAAGGGGAAGACGGAAGCCGGCTGGCTCTGAGTCTGCGGGGTCTGTGAGCCCAAGGAAGCAGTTTCAACTCGACGCCAAAGACCAATTCACTGCTATGGGGTTTTGAGCACAAAGATGACCTGGTGACGTCACTTGAGAGATGAACGAGGCATTTTACCTTATAAAGCAGACGATCGTGCTTATTTACCCCGTGGTCGACGCAGGTGTCATAGACACTCTGAGCCTGCCAGGTTCACCAGTGTCCCCGATGGAACACGGGGTTGGCTGATGGCATGGCCAGCCCGTCCCCCCAGCCCATCACGCATTGCTGGCCTGGGAGCTCAGGGCGTGTTTAGAGAATTTTGTCCTCAGACTGTTACCACCAGTTGAACTGGTTTGTAATTGGCCGATTTTAATTAAATATTACATTAACCATGTACGTGTGAAAAGAAAATTATCTTTTTTTTTTTTTAACCCTATAGCATCCGGTCTTCCTAGGTGGTCTCCCATCCAAGTACTAACCAGGACCGACCCTGCTTAGCTTCCGAGATCCGACGAAAAATTATCTTTCTGTGATAAAGGTTTGGGGCTAAGAACTATAAAAAAGATGGCAAGGCAGCCGTCATTAAAAGCTAGAACCATTCCACAGCATCAGGTTGCTTTTCCAGTATCTTTAAACGTTTCCTCTCCACTGATACAGAAACTGGAAATTATGGATAGTGCTCTGTGGGTATAGATTATGTGACAGAGGTGACATGGGACTCCCCCAGCTGTCAGGAGAGGGGAGATGAGCACATCTCGCTATCTAGTTTTAACCACTGTATTCCTGTTAGTCATTGATCGTTAGATGTGTAATGTGATGTGCCTGTAACTTTTCTCAAGTCTCATCCCTTCCGTGGTTTTTCCCGTTGGGATACAGGGGACAAGTGCTGGATAGTAGGCGTCATCAGGACAAATGTTTTTATTCCGAGGGTAATTAGAAATGGAAAGGCTTTTCTTTAGTTTGGGTTCGTCTGCCTGCAATTGGTTGTTAAATTCATGACTAAATTGTGGTTCCTATCATGACAGCAAGGATGTGAATGGTTTGGTTTTTTATTCTTTTTCATGGGCTCTTTTTTTTTTTTTCTTCATCCTTGTGTCTAAGGCTTTAATAGACCCTGGTGGTTAAGTAGGTTTTAAGACTGTCGATAGGAAGCCTCTTAACTATTCCTCGGGTAGATGTGTGTAATGTGAGTAAAACCACCACTGAAAAGAAACAGTAAATCTCAGCTGGGTGTGCAGGAAGTGCATGCGGCCAGAGGCTGACCAGGATTAGTGCCACCACAAATGCTTTAGAGCAGTGCAGAGATGGCTGGTTGCCAAGGGACTAAAATTTGGAGCATTAACAATATGTTATGCTATGGGTATAAAATATATTTGGTTACGATATATACAGAATATTCCCCCCTCAAAGAAGAAAGAGAATGGACCTCTTAAAGAAGATCCCATTCGAGGGCTGGAGAAGGATCTGCATTGTGCGGGGAGAGTTGACCGTTCACACCCTGCTTGGGCTGGACGCCTCTGCTGAAATAACTTTAGATGGAAGAAGAAGGGGAAATTGGGTCCCAGTTGGACATGTGACACGTAAATGCCTCGGTGTTACATTTCCTGTTAATCCCAAGCAGACATTATGTATGTCAGTTTCTGTCTCAACTCTTACACATCCTGGGGTGGAGATTAAAAAATCAGATTTATCTTGCTGTCATTCATTCACTTTGTTTGCTGTTTATGTACGAATTTCAAGAATTCTAGCTAACCGTGACGGGATAGCTAGCACACTTGCAAAAGTGATTAACTACCATCCTGTCTGTCTTTAAAATGGTTTATGCTTTGTGGGCATTTTCACCATTATGTTTTTAGTAGTACCGAAAGTGGAATCTTCTGGCAAGTGCATAACTATCACTTTTAAATTGTTTGCACTGTGTTTTAGGATTTTTTTTTTTTAATTGTCGGAACCAGATGAGGTTCTCTATCACCCTGGAATCCTACTGCCACATTCTTTTCTTCCAACTATTCCTTCCCGCTTACTGTAATTAAATCATAACACAGAGAGAAGATGATATCATAGTCTCTTTTCACAAGACGACTCTGTGGAGGTGTATGTCCTGGTTTGCGTTAGCCTGATGGCATCAGCCTTCGAATCCTGTAACTAACTCTCCTTTTTCTAATTCTGTTTGGCCCACCAAGTAAATTTCTGGTTATAAGCTTGCTTCTTGGGTCAGTCTGCTTCCAAGGGAGAGATTATACCAATTACCTAAGGAGATGATTGTCGTCATAAGGAGAGGTATATCTTCCATTGCACATTAAGACTTTGTTTTCATACATCGGTCTGTCAGCCTGTCGAAGGCGGGTCTGTCTGGAGGCAGTATCTCCATCAGGGCCGAAGACCAGACAGACCCAGACACTGAGATGAATTTACCAGAATGACCCCATCCTGGGAGACCACTTGGTGGACAATCTTACTTGCTATTTCTTGAAGAGCTCGAACATCCTCATGCTTTTTATTTGAAACATTGACAGTTACTAATAAGTGGTTTTGGTATTAGTGAGCAATTGTGCCAACTAGGGGTCAGTGAGTTTGAATGAGCACAGTATCCTGGAGGGAACTGCATGGTAAACAGCTGTATCTTCCCCCATGTCCAGCTAAAGTTTGAGTGGAATAGCCTTAACCTTAAGACTCTCTCCTTTAAATACACAGTTTACGTTATCTAACAGGGGTGAAGCGTGATGGAAAAGAATCAAAACAGAAACTATCTTTTTTAATGCCCTTAAAAGAAATCAGACTGGTTTCAGTGTTGGAAGGCATTCTGGAAAAGAAAGCCTGGTAGCGAACCAAACTGAATTCTCTGGGCAGCTGACTCTCTCCAGCTGTATTCAGTTATTGAACAGCTGTCCGAGAAGGCAAAGCATCATTTGTCCATTTAGAACAATTTCAGGAAGCTGTTTTTAACCCCCAGTAGTATTTTTCTGCAGACTTCTAATCTCTGAGAAGGTTTTAAAAGATCTAATAACTCATGCCTGTATCAGACCTCTGGAGCATGAAGAGGTACCATTAATGTTCATGCAAAAGGAATTAGAACATTAGAGCTTTATTTCCTGCAAAATTTTGCACCTTGGCGCATTGTAGCTGTCTTGGCTGATAGTCAGCAACAGTATCTACTGTTTGTTTCTCAGTGCCATGATAAATAATGCATGGTACAAATCAGAGCTCCGTGTATTCCTTGCGAAACTACAGAGTCGAAGGCAACTGTCAGGTCAATTTCTATTCTAAATATTCATCTTCTAGAGGGGCTGCGTCTGTGTAGTTTTATGAGCTGATGATGATATGAAATACCATCAACATGGTCTTTCTTTCTGATTTGAGGCACAAACCATTTTGATTTTGAAGCTTCAGTTTTTTTTCTCTCTGTTTTGATTAAAGGGTTGAGGTTCCTGACGGAGAATACTAGTATTTGAATATATCATAATTTTAGACTTCGAGAAATTCAAAAGGTAATTGTGTTTTTCTTTGTGGTGTAATGTTTGCCAAAAAAAAAAAAGTTTTTATTTTAGTGGAAGCTGTACAAAATCCACTGTTCATGAAACTGAGTCATAGTTTTAGTGAGAAAAAGTTTTTGGTTTTTTTTTTTAACAGTCTATTTGGTGGAAACTGAAACTGCGGCTTTCTTGTTGTTAAGTTTTTGTAAGTGGTCACTCTGAGCAATGTCCTTTTAGAGTTGTGAGTGAAAGGACAGACAGCCCACCTGAGAAGAAGAGCATGTTTTTTAAGAGCCCCCCAGACATAGACCTGTTTGTTGTCATTAAGTGATAGCCTAGGTACTGCTAGAGTTTCAGATTATTCCCATTTCGCTAAGCAGAGATTGTCCTACTGAGCTATCTTATCTCTTCTTTAAAGTATTTCATATTGTATTTTGAATATTGGAAAGAGTGTACATTTTCTCAACTGCCTTTTCCAAATAGTGAACTTGAACATGCGAGGACATTCTTTGAAATGGTAGCCTTCTTGAGTCAGGCCACAAAATGATCAAATGTAAAATACACCCGTGTGACTGTGACAGGGCTGGCTTTGACTGCCAAGATCAACACAGCAATCTGCCCGCATCACATCACCATTGAACTCTCTTTCCAAGTATGTTATCTAGAAACCATTTGATTTAGACAAATTACAAGTTGGCTGAATTACTCAACTCTTTCATAACTTCTACTGCTAATTTCCAGCATTTCCATGGTGCAATCTTACTATAACTTGTTTGGTAGAAGTAGGAGAAGGCAATTTCTTATGTGTGGTTTAAAATGGTCTATCTAATGTGAAAAGCTAAGTATTCTTATCTGCTGTTCTCGTTTATTTACTTGAAAGGACAACAGATGATAAAAAAATATTGTTAAAAAAAAAATTTGTATATGTTCTGTGCCTTCGTTGAGTTCTTCTTGGATGAAGGGATTGCTTGTGCTTTTGTTGGTTTCCCCATTCCCACTTTCGAGAAAGCGTCTTCCCTATGTGTATTCGAAATCTCCAGCCGTGCCTTATTGTTGTCATTGAGGGGAGATGTATCGTTTTTCTTTGTTGATGAATTGGGCTTTCTGCTGGAAGGAAGCAGTGATGGAAAAGAGAAGTAGAGATTCTGTCACTCGGTTCACCGGATGGCCCATTCGCTGGCTCGAATATAAAAATTGCTGTTTTGAGAAGTGTCTTCACCATCCTGTTGAGTCTAGCTGTAACCCTCCAGACTTGTCACCCTCCTATCAGCCTTCCTGGATGGTCTCCTTTACACAGAAGTTGGGGTGGAAGTGGACGTCCAATGGTGACTTTGGGTTTTTCTTATTCTTTACTCCCTTTTGACCCCTCTGCAGCCTTTTATCTTTCTTGGAAGCACTGGGAGGCCTCTGAAATTTCCCCTTATGACAGTCAAAATCAGGATGTCACTCCTTTCTCAGGAGTAGTTTGGGACCACTTTATCTTTAGCTCTTAGCAAAAAAGAGAGGGCAAGTGTGATCTCCAAATAGTGAGGGTTTCTACAACCCTAGCAGGTCTAGGTAATGTGAAAAGCTAAGTATTCTTACCTGCTGTTCTTGTTTATTTAATCAAAAGGACTGCAGATGATGAGGAATGTCGTGAGGGGCTAGGGGACTGTGCTCCCACAGTAGCCATGCTTAGACCCCTAGGAAGTCTTAAACGGGTGGGCAGAAAATTAAAATATTAAGCACACTTAGAAAGATATGAATAAAATTAAGCACGCTCCACCAGAGCAAATATAAGACTACATATACCTTGAAAACCCCTAAAAATAGCAGATCCAGTTGATATTCTGAAACCCATGATGGAAACCAGATTTAGCACTTGATGGTCGAGTTAACTCCTGGCCTCTTGCAGAGAAATCCATTCACCTTCCAGCATCTTCTTCTCCGGGAGGTGCGGGTGGCGTCTTGGGTGACAGGACTGCTTGGAAGAAAGTTAATGGAGTTCTCTGCAAGAAATGCTGGAGTTAACTATAGTTTTTCCTTTTTTCTCCCCCCGACCCCCGTTTAGACCTGCTACCCACAGATCCACAACCAGCTTCATGCTCCTTCTCCGTGCGGCAGTGGGGTTTGGCCACTGACCTGAGTAGCCGCTCGCATCCCAGGGGGCCGGGCCGGGCCTTGGCTGCACGCCACAGGAGTCCCTGATCCCTTCCTTTCTCCAGACTCATCGCTCTGGGGGTTAAGGAGGTGGAGTCTCGAGCGCCCGGTATTCTTGCTGACAACCAGTCGAACCACGTTGCTTTCCTGCCATCAAGGTTCCAGTCTCCCCGTCACTGAGATCGTTTGTCCCCGCACATCTGTGACTGCATGACTTTAGCGGGAAAATGCAGCACGTGCCCGAGATGTGTCTATTTATTTATAAATTATGTCGTATGTATCAGCATAAAATATTAGTACAGCCAGATTCCCTTTGCACGCTTCACCTCAGTGACCGTGGGGCTGCAGGACAAACCCAGACCTTATCGATGGCCGTAAGGTCCTCTGCAGCTGACCATGGCCTCACCTCTCTGGAGAGACTGTTTTGCTTTGTTCTCCAGGCAGATAGATCATGCAGCCTGTGTCCAGGCCTCCCCAGGCCTGCCTGACCTCAGGCCTCCGACCAGCCTCACATGTGTCTTTCTCTCTGTACACTCATTTCGTCGGGCACAACCTTTCTCTCTCCTGCTCGCTTGAGTCTTAGAGGCCTGCTTTTCCTCCTGACACACCTGTCAACGCCTTGGAACTCTTCTTCAGGTCCCCCCCAGAAGATAGATATCCGTTTAGACAGCTCTCCTGCTAGACGCTGAGTCTCTCAAATGTGGGTGGCATATTTCCTCCCTGTGTCACCCAGGCCGGCTTCAGGACCCCCGATGGGCAGGACACCTTTTTTTTTACGTTGTGTCAGAGGACGCATGGATGTGTCTGTGACATAAATTCCTAAAGGCCGAATTGCCTGTCAAAAGCATACATACACTTGTGACTTCGATGGGAATTACCAGAGCAGTTACACTAATTTACGTTCCCATCGAGGAGTGAATGTCGAGTATCCATTTTTTTCCAAAATTATGCCAACATCGTGTATATCATCGAACTTACCGATTTTTTTGCCAGAAAATTGAATTTTTTGCCAGAAAATTGAAAGCTTTAGGTGACAAATGGTATCTCACAGATGGAGTTTTTTCTGTGATTCCGCTTAGACCTTCCTTCTTGTTGACAGTTGGAAAGAAAGTCACTGAGTCTTAAGAAGGAACAAGGCCCCCTGTGGATGGAGGTATCCAATCTGCCTCCGTCACTTAGTCAGCATCAAGATGGCCGGGCCCAAATGCGGGACTGGCTTCTTGGAAGTAGAGGAGAGAGACGCACTGGATCACTCAGAAGGATGCTCTTGTGCTACGAGCACGGCCATAGGAAACTTCACTTAACAAATACTAACTCTGCAGTTTGGAGAGACACCAAAGCTTGTCCTTCCGACACATGGAGGCTGGGTGGCCTGCTGAGGAAGGAAGCTACCCTATGGGTCGATGCCTGCACATTCCAGAGGTAGCCCAGATGGTCCAAACAGAAAATACAGCTTCTTAATAAACCAAGAAATGCCCGTTGTTCAAAACAGGTAAATTATGCACAGGCGTTCTGGTGGCATCATTTATAGTAGTGAAAACTGGAAGCAACCTACACGTTCAAATAGGGAATACTTCTATGACCTAGCCATAAGATGAGATGTTACGTAATTTTTAACGCAAGTTTTTAGTGACAAGGGAAATATTTACATGCTGATTTATGTTTAAAATGTAAAAATGTACATGGAATATAAGCTTCCTGCTATGTAGAAAAATATGGCCCAAAGTAAAAAACAAACAAAACCCAAGGAAATAAACCAAAATGTTAGATTTAGTGGCCTTTGGGATATGGGGTTTTATGTGTGGGATTCTTTTTTATCTGTATATGCATAAAATAAAAATTCATTTTCCACCTTACATCGACAGTCGGGGAGAAAAAGGTGAAAAGCTCAGCCTCCTGCTGTGTGCCAGACAAATCTAAATGCACTGTACGGCGCACACACAAAGTACAGTGTTTAAAATATTGTTTTCTCCTTATCCCCAGTAAGGACTTTGTAAGGCCTGAGCTGGAGATGGAGAGATTAGACAACTAGCCCGTCACACAGCTCGTAAATGGCAGAGTGACTTAGCTCCAAAGTGGAAACCGTCCCTCTCGCCTTTGTTAGCTGGATCTAGTGGGTAGAAACGGAGGCCGGGGCGTCGTGGGAGGCAGTAGCAATGTTTATATTTACAGGCACTGCGGGTGGTTACACAGGTGTATGAGTGCGTTTGTCAAAACTCACCCAACTGTACACTTAAGATGGGTGGACTTTTTTACAATCTGAATTATATACCTCAATAAAGTTGATTTAAACAAACAGATAAGAAGGCCTAGGGGTGACCTCTTTCCCTAATTCCAAACTGGAGTCTGAGAATTTTCTCGTGATACAAGAAAAGACAAGTTCAATTCCTAGCACACCCTCCCACTCCGGAAGAAGGGGAGGGAGAGGCAGGCGGACAGAGCTGGATAGGCCACCTCCTGCCTCAGCAGCCCTGCAGGCTTGGGCCGTGGGCCAGCCCTTGGGATGGGAGGTGTGGGGGCGCTTCCGGCCTGTCCTGCCTGCTTTCAGTCAATAGGAGAGAGGAATACTGCATCAGGTGCTCCCCGACCTTTCCCCCAGGCACTTTGGGAAGGCAGGCCATCAGGGGCCATGCTCACCCTCTGTGAGGCTGGGATGAAATGCCTTGTCTGGCCCCAGGGATGAGGAAGGGTGCTGGGGTCCCTTGAACTGTTTCTCCAGAAATCCCTTGATTCTCGCAGAGAGCGGGGTGTCATGTAGTTGGCCAGATGGGCCCAGCAACCATGTTCCTTCTACAGTGAGCGTGACTTATATCCCAGACTCATTACAGTTTGCGCCACGACGCCAGCCTCAGAAAGACTTGCAAATAAGCAGAACCACAGAAGTCAAAATCTGCAAGTGCTCAGGTCTACTGTGTTTTTAAAAATGAATAATCGGTTAATCAGCTCAGCAAAATAATTCTAAAACATGCCCAATGGGTGCCTGCCACGGTCCAGCCACGACAGGATCCAGGGGGCCCCGAAGGTGGGCAAGGCGTCGGCGCAGGAGACAGTCGACTACACAGCTCAGAGGCAGTGTGACACTGTTCCGTTTTATTGTGATTTGAGTACAACTTTTATACTTTTTATTTGGCATTTGATTATACTTTGTTGTTAAGGTAGCAGGGAGTTAAATTTCTGTGGTTAGGCGGAGCAGAAAATCTTATAGAGTATATTATTATTAATGTTCATGATTAACTAGTACATTTTTCTCTCAATCATTAGAACAGAACTACCTGATGGAACAATCTAAACTTTTAATTATTATATCTATTACGTAAGATACAGTTTGATTTAAGTAAAGGTGATAGATAGATGTATTCATAACAGCAAGTATTGGCTTGTGGGCAGACATTGTTCTTCTTTCTGCCTGAAGAAATCTTTTAAATGCTATTTGATTTATGCTATATCTAAAGTTCAAGCTGAACCTTTCTCATAGCTGTTCAAAAGTTTCCTTGGTGCAGTGATGAGGAAAATATTTATAAAAATCAGTTTTACAAAGCTGCTTTCATAAGCTAAGTTTCTGTTCCTTTGTTTTTAAGCACCAAGGAGATCCCGACCTAGCCAGCCTTTCTATGAAACTTAAACTACTATAAGGCACATGAATTCTATCTTTATTCACTACATGTATACTATCTTTATTATAAGCTTCTGAATAAGGCAAAGGAAGATCAGGTAATCTTTTCATACTATTAGCCCCCCTAGGTGGATACCAGAGTTTTCTATTTATCCACTAGGCCACAAAAGGAGGCCCTTCTATAGTAGGCACAGGCTTATTAGTAAATTTCTTATCCTTTACTAATTTTTCTACTAACTGCATGGGAACAGGAGTATAAACTGGTTCTAGTAATTCAGCTTGTTATAATTTATTCATAATATCTTTAAGAGGCGCGTCAAAAGGAATTTCCCTTAATAATTGTTCAAATAAAGGGTTTATGCATTCTGGACACGTCAGGGTGACCAGAGCTGACTCCATACGCGGGGAATTTACTATGTTTTCTTCAGAGCCAATTTTGAGGAAATCCATTTGTACAGCGTTTACACTTACAAGAATTTGTGCTACCCAAATTCCCCCTATTAATAGGATCATTTCTAAGAAACCAATTATCCCTAAACACATGCCACGTCCTCGTTCTTGACGATGCATTCCTCGAAGCCTCTGTCCCCATCTCCGGACCTTGTCACGCAGTAGGGTAGAAAGAGGACGCGGCAGGTGCCCCTTCTCCCTCTCTGTCTCTTTTAACAGTGTCAAGATGTGAGTGACGATGATGGCAGGCATTCAGCCCTATGTTTTTGTACCACTGTATGTGGCCTCCTATTCTGAAATCCTCCCCGAGCGTCGAGCGGCAGTTCGTCCTGTCGTATACCATGTGACTGTACTCGTGGCGTGCCACCCCTCCATCAGGTTTGGGCAGTGCAAATGGGCTGCCCCGAGAATGATCAGGGAAGCACATGGTCAACAGGAAAGGTCTGCTTGAGACAGAGAGGACTTCAGGATAGATGACGGGAGCAGAGATCAGATTCCCCGTGCGACAGACGGACATAGCGTGGAGCTCTGGGGACCGAGGACATAGGACAGGAGCAGTCCCCGCTTGCCCAGAGTGTGGGCTCAGCAAAGTTCTGCTCCATTCTGGCAAGAACGTGGAGATTTTCCTTGGATCATGCACTCCTGCAAATCCATAAATACACTCACTGCATTTTATTTTTCCGAATTAAGGATGACGAAGTGAATCGTGAATGGAGTTATTTACCTGGGAGGGCTCTGTTTTTCTCTACCCTGGGGATGTTTATTTATGCACCTTAATTTGCCTTTCAGTCTGGATGTGCTTTATCTTAAAAGACTGGAAGTACACAAAAAACACAAAAGTTAAGATCTCCAGGTGCCCGGTCTCCTGCATTTTGAAAATGGTCAGCTCCTTTATTAGGATAAAACCGACTATTAAAAGTGTACCTAATTGATTTAGAGGCAGTCTGTGGTTTAGTCATTGTCCTCTCCAAATTCTTGCTAGTCTGGGGCTTTTGGCCGGGAGACTGTTAATGTTTGACTCTCAAGGCCCCATTAGGACAGTGAAGAGTGAGAAGTTCCAGAAGGGAACATTTTAGGTCAGGAAAAGGAAGGATTTTCTGATATCTCGTGATGTCCAGTCATGGAATAGGCCGCTGCTGGTGGCGGGGAAGCTCATGGCGGACTCTAGAGGCATTTCAGCCACAAGTGCTAGAACTGCCCCTCCTGAGACAGCCGGGTCTCCCCGATCCCTTCCTCCAGCTGCTGAGGCCTGGAGCAGGGAGAAGCTTCCACCGCAGCACAGAGGAGGTATTCTCACTGTTCCGACTGGGAATTCCCAGCGTCTCCATGGAGGACAGCCCCCACCAAGTGCGGTCAGGCTCCAGGACTCCCCGGACCTGGTGCCCTGGACCGGGCACTGCGTTCCTGGCAGGCAGAAGGCACAGAGCCAGAGTGAAGTCAGTGCCGAACTCGGAATGGTGCTTGGTTTACATTCTGGTGCCAAATTTTTTAAAAAAGTCACAGTTCAACTTGCAGAGGGTACTTGTGTGACCCTCACTCAGCCTGAGTGGCACAGCCCTCCAGGTGCAGGGAGGCAGGTGAAGGTGTCAGGGAAGGTGGAGGTCCAGGCCGCCTGCTCGCCCCACCTCGCCCCACCTCGCCCCATCCGACCCCACTGGTTCCAGCCAAAGCAGGCCCCATGTTTACTCAGGTCCAGCATCGCATTTAAAAGAGAGGGCTCCCCACGTAGCAGCAGACCGATTCTGGAGTTCCGCAGCAAGGTGGCAATGAAGGCCTTGGGGCGAGGGTGACCTGTCACTAAGACCACCAGCGCAGTTTCTAACGCTGCTGCTCTGTTTAGAACTTGGAACATACTTTTTTCCCCATTCTTTGTTCAGGCGCGCTTCTACATGGAGGGGGGCCTTCTCTCTCCTTTTGTGGTGACCGTCCAATCTGGTCGATTCGAAAGGCACAGCCTGGGACCCAATTGCAGGCACATTGGTGTAACAGAAAGTGCACCAGATTTAGCAGGGCTAGGATCCATGAAAGGATCCCAGCTCTTCCGTGTACCAGCTGCGTGCCTCAGACGGGTCCCTTAACCTCTCTGAGTGTGTTTCCTTGTCTGTAAAAACAGGGTGCGTATCACATACCTCACAATAAAAGTAAGCGATGGAACGAAGTGACGCGTGTGAACGTGCTCTGTAAGCCATGGAGGATGGTACCTGTAGGTGTCCCAGGGGCACCTCCGTTGGCCTAGCACTGTCCAGACACCATTTTTCTTAAGCTGAGCTGTTATCAAACCATATTTACTACAAGTGAGAGATGGGTAGAAGTGACTCCCCCTGCCTCGTGCATTGGAAAGACTAGGATGTAGGGGTGCTAAGGGTTGCTTAGAAACAGTCTCCATCAAGAGCTCTTGTAGGGAAGACGTGGTGCTCCTTCCCGGGGATCGTGAGAGCAACCAGCTCCCCTTCCTCCTGGAGGAGGAAAAGATCCATGCCTAGGAATTCTGTCTAAGCCCCCACCCCCACCCCCAGCAGTGTTTTGGAGCTCATTTAAGGGGAGTCCCAGGATGAATGGAGATTAAGTCGTACTTACTACTCATTTTTAAGGGCAGGAGTGAGATCAGATCTGTTTAAAGGAGGGAACGAAACCATATGCACAGAGAAGGCAAGGTGAAGGTTACTCCATGCCAACGGGAGCCTTTAAACATCATTACCTACTTTCGTAGCAAGTGGGTCAAAAATAATTAAAAGGGAGTCTTCTCCCTCCACTCCGTTTCATTGAAATATTAAATGCAGATGGAAAATTTTGAAATGATACGTTGAGATTATACTTGTGCCGGCAGAAAGCGTGTACAGGTCCCCTGTGGTGCTTTTCAAAATGCAAAAACCTGCTGAGTCTTTTCAAACAGAAATGCTTAGACTCTGAGCGTAAAGGAAGTGGCCCAATTTTTAGAAAAGAAGGCAGTACTTGTAAATGTGTGTCGTTTGGGATTCTGGGGAGAACCTGGTGGGATGGAACTACGTGAAAAGCAGGGTGGGATTCAGGGGAGAAGTACGTCACAGCAGACTCCCTCCTTTCCCTACTTCCTGTTTCCCTCGGGTTCCCTGTGCCTGTCCTTCCTCTGGGACACGGTCAGTCCTGCCACAGAGCAGCTTTCCAGGCACATGGTGGGGCAGCGGGAAGGAGGAGGCCTGGAGGATGGATGCTTAGACCCAAGGGTCTTCGCACAGGAAGAAAGTTTTGCCGTAAAGACAGACCGGTTGGGGAGAGCTTTTGGAGCGGGTCATAGCTGCAAGGGGAGGGGCCCCTGCTGCTCTGCAGAGCTGGCCCAGGGCCCCGGGATGCCGTGCTGCTGGGCCACGAGACCAGACCACTTTGCATCTCGGCTCTGCCATTTTTAGGGTATCTTTTAGCTTTTTAGATCGCACTGCCCTTTCCTGTGAACCAAGGACATTACCTACTACTGAGATCAAATAATAGGACCTATGTGATAGTTATTGGAAGCTGTAATATCCAGTATATATACATATGTATATGTGCTTTTTCTTTTAATTATCAATTTGATGTTACTCTTTCTCAATTTCCTCTCTCACCAAACCCTCCCTCAATCCAAACTCTCCCCCCAACCCATTGCAAGCCTTGTGACAGAAATCAGAAACATTGTGTCATCAAAGGTGTCATACAAGGCCAGAAAGACACTAAACTATCAAGTGCAATTGGCTAGTTAAGCTCACCTCTCTTTTAACGTCAGGCTAATGAGTCCCAGACCCAAAAGACAACTTATGTCTGTCGCTTAACCCCAGAGGCCTGCCAAAGTTAGAGATCAGAGCTTACAAATTCAATATTACCCTTTATATTCTGTTTTCCTCCTAATTGAAGATTGACTCTGTTTACATTAAGCAAAAATGACTAATGATCTGAAAGTTTTCTACAATAAAATATTAGCAGCAATTACCATCTCCTGCGTTTGTAATTAATAATGTAGTTTTTCACATTGCAGAAAAGGAGGCATAGGAAAAAAAACACGCTAATTTCCTTCAAGTCCTAAAACGAGCATTTAGAGGTTAGATTCTTCACCTCCAAATATTTTGTTTTCTTTGTGGATTTCGATTCAGATGCTATTGAGTATCTTGTTTAAAACTTAGGCAGTTGTCAGCTAAGACTATGAATACTTGTGGTTTGCTTTCAAGTTGCGAGTTGTGAGCACACCTTCAGCTTACTGGAATATTGGTTATTTCAGTAAATATATGCATTAGAAAATAAGATAAACTTGGTTTCTGCTTGCCTCTAATTTGTATTTTATTCATACTTAAGTTATCTCCATTCATTAATTTAGTATTTACAAATTGCATAATAATAAGAAATGAGCAAGAAAACAGAACGTTCAAAGATGAAAGTAGGACCAGATTTGCAACAAGAAGTAGCTGTTTGTGTTAAGATTATATTTGCTCTTTTAAAGTTGACAAACTGGAGCAATTACTTATGGAAATATTGATCAAAATAGACTTTGTCATGATAACGTGTCTGAACTGTTCCATATCTTTTTAAAAACTAACTTTCTGCTTTTGAAAACTAAATGTTAGCAGATGTTCGTCTGTTTCCAAGACTTTATCCGCCTAGCATTTATTAACTTTCACAATGAGGTAACGGTTTTGCTCCCTTCCTAAGTAAATCGTGTGTGCTCTGTTACTTGGACCTGGAGTCTAATGTATTGCATTTGGAATGTGTGTGTAAAAACCAATGATTTTGAAAGATTAACGCATGAATGTGGACAGCATGAAATGACAAAAATGTTTACTCCTTCCTACTCATGAAGTGTGAAAGTTTTCATTTTTCCTCGTTGCCTCGGTGCTCCTCAGTAAGCCCTGAATATTCACCGGTTGGATGATCAGAAAGAAAGTATCACAGTGTTGGAAGACTATATTCTCATTTTCGTGATGGTGGATGTTATTGTTTTGGGGTCTTAAGTCTCTTCCTATGTTCGGATGAAATTGTAACTCTTTAATCTTGTGTGTGGCCCATTAGCTCAAGGTTTTAGAACCCCATTTGTGTTCTACAAGGTCATAGAGATTCATCCCCTATATGGCCCATGTAAACGGCATCCAGCAGCTCCAGGCAGGTGAGTGGGAAGTTGTAGGGTTTATGCCGATTCACAGCTTCCTGAAAAACAAGTTAAAGCATTTGTCCTGTCAGGGTGTGTGGGTGGTGTCTTCCTTACACCGCTGAGTCAGCACATGGAAGCTGGAAATCGGATCACCCAGCAGAGACCATCCCAGCAGAGTGCACTGGACCTCCTGGGTGTCTGCACCCATGAACCGTCACAACCCGAAGCCCCGGAAGGGGACCCCAGGTGAACCCCGGAACTCCTGTGATAGGTTAAAAAGTGTTCCAGGGAGCTGGACCTGGCAGGGGTGTAGCCATGTTGTACGTTTGCTGAATTTAGTTCTGATGAGAAGGTACATGTGACCTAATTGAGCGAAAGAAAAAAAAATGGGAATCTGGAAGTAATTGCTGGTTCTCTGTCTGCAGATTATTGTATTTAGGATGCAGTTTTCTGCTGCTGCCCTCATTTCTGTTTGGGTCATTAGCCCTTGTCGAGAGTCTTCATCCCCAATCGGATGGTCTTGAAAGTCAACTTTAAAAGAATATCTCATCCTAAAAAAGCTAAATAAACTACTGATATTGATGACAGAATGATTTAAACATTTTTCCTATGCATGACAGTATTTTAAATGTGGCTTTTTCAAAGGAGAACCAAAAATACTTACTGTAGCCTTAGTGAAATACCTGAACTGAAATTCATAACTTAAAATCTTTTTTGAATCAAATGACTTGGATAAGTGTGCTGCTGAGTGTGAAGCTTAGGCCCACCAAGAATTATGCTGTCAAGTCGCGCACTGAAAGTGACATCCATGATGTTTTCCCCATATTTTGTCTGGACCGTGCACTGCTTGGGTGAGTCCTTTGCAAGTTTATGTCTATGCTGTCAGGCAGTCAGTTCAAGTTCAAAGTTACCCTCCCTCCTGTTTTTGTCCCTACTATCATACACATGTACCTATGCACCAGCAAGCCCCTAGCTGCAATCTTGGGACTCAACTTCAACAGGAATCTCCTCGTTATTCCTTCCGCCCACAGTCTCCCTCTGAGGCCGTCCATTTTGCATATTGTTATAAGATAAATCGCTTCACCCACCTGCCCCCAAATCTTCCGTGATCCTCTGCTGTTGAAAATCCGCCATTTCTCATTCACTGCTCTGATACATTAGGTCATTTTACAGCTGCTGTGGTCTGGAAGGTAACATAAAGCGTCGTCGGGTCTGACCTGAGTCCTCATTGCTCCTTCCTGACAAGCCACCTTCTCCTCCCACTGCTGAAGTATCTTCTGTGATGCGGAATATACTGTTTGTTCATGCAGCTGACACTTTTAGAAAGTTCTTCCTTAGAGCAAGTATAACTCTAACTAGTTCTGTACCAAGACTCTGTTCATGCTTTATCCTCAGCCAGGAAACTTTGAGTCACCTACTGTTTTAAAGCATAGATTTTATTATTATTTGGATATGGCGAGGCCAAGATACATTGTGTTACTCACAGTTTCCAAGAGGACAGAGCATGGCAGGCCATGGGGGCCACATGGCGAAGCACCAGGCTTGGTTTGGAGGCAGAGGGAGCAAGGAAAAACGCAGTCGAGAACTTTTAGTATGGTTTTCTTGGTGAGGAATGGACAAGGCAGGGTAAGCAGGCTAGGTGGAGTTAGGGTTGGCTAGTTAAATAATTTCAGCAGGCTCTGGACGAGGACTGTCTCTGGTTGTCTGATGTCTGGCCCCGAGGTGATCAGGGCATGCAGAGAGTGACCTTGAGTGAGCCTCACAGAGCAGATGGTTGGGCTGTGGATTCCGAATGGGTTAGTTTGCATATGAAGGCGTGCTCACAGGTGAGCCCTCACCACCAGCAATTTGCTATCTCTAGGGATTAGCGGGCCCTGGAAAGGGGTGATCCCTCCAGAGTCAGCAAAGCCCCAGGATATCAACGCATCCAACATGCAGAATTAAAAGACGTGATTCATACACTGCTCACTCTTACGGCCCCATCTCAGTTACAAACTAGCTATGTAACCTTGAATGAGAACCTCAAGTTCCTTGTGAAGACTCAAAGGTTATAGCCCAGCCAAGAGCCCACTGTTTCTTCTTTGTGGGGATGAAGCCTCTGACCCTTCCAGTGGTTTTTCCTCATGCCCAGGTTCTTTCAGTTCATATTCCCAGTGGGAAGGTCCCACGAAACGCCCGGGACTGTGCGTGAGTGGACCGGCGCGCTCTCCCTGGCGAGGGAGCCAAGCGGGCCGATCAGCAGCAGGCGCCCCGAGACTTCGCTCTCGTCTCTTTCACATGTGGACTTTTCCGCCTACACTTGTGTTCCTTACTGCTTCGGCCAGTGGGCTCTCTCTGGGATGTGATCGTCAGCCCTGCCACTCGGATAGCTTTTGAGTTCTTGGTCTGAGCCAAGTGATTGTTCAGTGCATAATATATGTCTGTGACCCATTTGACAGGTGGCATTTGATAACGCCCTTGTGAAGGAAAGCTAAACATAGCATTGACTTACAAGTATAAGACAAAGTATGGCAGACCCTCTATACTACAGCTTGGAAAAATAAATCTCCATTTTATTAATTGAGTTGGCAGTAAAGAGGACTGTGGAACTCGTGTTTAGAGACAAGAGCGGAAAATGAAATCCCTTTATTGACGCCGGTGCCAGTACGTGAGCTGTAAAGATCGGAAGGCGAAATGTTAATCCATTTGGCACAAATTAATAATCATTCTGTAAACCTAAACAGTGTGGAAAATATTCTGTGTTGGTGTTCACCGTGGAAAAATCAGAAGGAACAGTTCTTTGTTGTTCAGAATAGTCAGGTTTTTTCCCTCTCCGATGTATCAAGAAATTTTAATTGTGTTGTGAAAAGTTTTAAATTTCTTAGAAAACCTATAAGTTAGATTTCATAAATATTGGTGTTAATCAGAACATTATATGTTTTGTAACATGTAGGAGTAGGGATAGTTTACAGTGCTGTCTCATTAATACAGGATTTATTTAAACAGATGTAAAAAACAGGAATAGTATTTCACTAAACAAATGTACATTTTCAGATGTTAAACAGATAGCAGCTAGCAACCCAGTTAGCATATAATTTTAATTCTCCTCAACTCATCAGGCTTTGCTTATGATGACCTAAATATGGCTTTTTAACTCTTAAAAGTTAAAAGGGGATTAAAATGATCAGCACTTTAAACACAAACAAAATGGCCACTAACGCTCGGAGTGGAAAAACCCTCAGATTCTGCTTTTTGTCTCTGTTCTGTGGGGAAGGCTGGGCCCATGCGAGAAGCATACTGGGGTGACCACTTTGAATTAGCTGAGCAGAGAGGCTGGTGGCGGGGAATAGGTGTGGTATGATCAGTGGGAGTGGTTAGAATTTGCCAAGACATAAGGGCAAACTTGCTCATCCCTGATAGAGGGTTATTTAAGAATATTGAAATCCACTGGTAAAAAAGAACTCTTGTAAACCAAAGGCATTACCCAAAACTTGGGACTGCTTTGTCTATGGTTTTGTTTTGTTTTGTTTTTCTGACTCTCCTGGCCCTTCTTTGAGGACCCTAGCCCACTTTTTTCCTGCCTCAATGCCTGGACTTCCTTGGGTCCTTGGAGGCTGTCAGGAATTGTGAAGGGTCTGAAATTCTGCCATACTGGTAAGTTAATAAGTCTGCTTGCCACAGTTGGACGGATGCTGGTAGAAGACATGATACTTCCGGGTCAGAGATGAAGGACCATTTGTTACAGCAGTAGCTGTAGCCAGAGTGGCAGCATCCTTGTTCCAGTTCCCTGAGCCCCATCTCCCGTAGAGCATCTCAGAGAGGGCCAGACGATACCAGCACATGCAGTAGGTTGCATTACAGGAGAGAAACTCTGGGCTCTGGGAACACGAATCTTTTATAATCGGCAGTAGGCATGCCTGCCTATGATATTGTGATTTATAAGAAGCATATATTCAGTCTTTGTCCCTGTTTCTGGCACAGAGCCCTTAAAACCCTTGGAATTTCCAAAGTGGTGAGAGTCATAAAAGTGTCTTTTGTTATATTAATGAAGTGACCTATGGAACACAGCTCAGGATGGGGGCTGGTCAGCAGAGAAACTAGCCATGTCATTAGCTTGGGGATTTTCAGTCCCACCCCCCAGACCTCCCAGGAGGTCTGGAGAGCTTCCAGGTTGGGGAACACATGAAGATTTGGGGAGAACAGCATGCCTGGAGAAGGCATGGAAGCTCCGCCCCCTTCCCATACCTCGTCCTATGCATTCGTCCATCTGGCTGTTCCTGTGTTATATAGTCTTATCATTATAATAAACCAGTGATCTACTAAGTAAAATGTTTCCTAAGTTCTGTGAGACAGATTTTAGCAAATTAATCAGACCCAAGGAGGGGGTCGTGGGCCCCTCTGATCTATAGCCAGTCAGATAGAAGCACAGGTGACAACCTGGACTTTGTGATTGGCATTCGAAGTGGGGCGGGGGTGGGGAGGCGCAGTCTTGTAGGACTGAGCCCCTTGCCCTGTGAGATCTGATACCGTCTCTAGTTAAATTGTAGGACATCCAGCAGGTGTCCAAGAATTTCTTGGTGGTATGGGAACACCCCCACCGCCACCACCACACACACGCAGACATTGGAGTGGTGATCAGACTTTTATTTTGCTTCAGAGAGAGGTACTGTCTGTCTCACATGGATGTTCACTGAACAAACATCCTTGAAGAGGGTCTACACCAAAGTCTGGTCAGTGCCTCATCCACAAGATGTGCAGAAATGCAAGGGACCGCGGGAGAAATGGCCGCTGACGGTGGCTCCTGCTGTTCCTCCAGCTCCCTGTGTCCTTAGGAACTGTCAGCGGTGGGCATGAAAGAAACTGTAGTCGAGCGTGGTCCACACTCCTTCCATGAACCTTTTTCAGGGGGTCTTTTGCAAACTTTCTGAAGATCCTTGGTGATCCTCATTTGAGTGAAATGTTGGGAAACAATAAGCTAATTACAAAAATGGCTAACGGTTATTAAACCCTCACTGTTCTGTGCTATCTGCTAAGCACTTTACACTCATTATCTCCTGAGGTGAGTATGGAGGGAATCACCCCCCTTTTTCTTTTATAGATGAAAAGTTCTTGTTAAGAGCCTTAGGCAGGAAGTGGAGAGATGAGACGCAAATACAGGTTGTCACTCTCTTTCCTTTCATATTTCTCTTTCATTGAGAGACTTTTTCATTGAGAGGTGGTGGTGGATTTGTGCATTCGTTTCTCCAGGGAAATTGAGACGCATGAGGGTTAGGAATCAAGGTCGGGAACGAGCTTGTGCGAACAGACCCCTTACAAACATCATTGCCAAGCCTCCAACAAATCCTACGATGTTTTCAAAGCGATTGGAACCCTTGTTTTATGGATGAAGAAATAGAGGCTTCAGGAGACTGACCGACTCGACTGAGACCACACAACAAATACGTGAGGAGCCTGGGAGCCAACCCCAGACCATTTGGCCGTGGAACATTCTGTACATACTGCCCCCTCCCCAACCCCCCAGTAATCACAGGCACTCACATCCAAGACCTTGAAGTGCCCTCAGGTATTTAAGCTCCTTCTGAAACAGAAAAGAAAGTGATAATAATAGGTTCACTGTAGTTTGTCGAATATCTTTCTTTGAAAAGATAAGCCCATGTGTAATTTAATCACCACATTGACTGAACTTCAGCCGCTTTAAGGACCTTTTTCTTCTTTCATAAA
>NW_024347790.1:2405247-2417472 GCF_902729225.1 Pteropus medius | reverse complement strand
TTTTGTTTTCTTTGTGGATTTCGATTCAGATGCTATTGAGTATCTTGTTTAAAACTTAGGCAGTTGTCAGCTAAGACTATGAATACTTGTGGTTTGCTTTCAAGTTGCGAGTTGTGAGCACACCTTCAGCTTACTGGAATATTGGTTATTTCAGTAAATATATGCATTAGAAAATAAGATAAACTTGGTTTCTGCTTGCCTCTAATTTGTATTTTATTCATACTTAAGTTATCTCCATTCATTAATTTAGTATTTACAAATTGCATAATAATAAGAAATGAGCAAGAAAACAGAACGTTCAAAGATGAAAGTAGGACCAGATTTGCAACAAGAAGTAGCTGTTTGTGTTAAGATTATATTTGCTCTTTTAAAGTTGACAAACTGGAGCAATTACTTATGGAAATATTGATCAAAATAGACTTTGTCATGATAACGTGTCTGAACTGTTCCATATCTTTTTAAAAACTAACTTTCTGCTTTTGAAAACTAAATGTTAGCAGATGTTCGTCTGTTTCCAAGACTTTATCCGCCTAGCATTTATTAACTTTCACAATGAGGTAACGGTTTTGCTCCCTTCCTAAGTAAATCGTGTGTGCTCTGTTACTTGGACCTGGAGTCTAATGTATTGCATTTGGAATGTGTGTGTAAAAACCAATGATTTTGAAAGATTAACGCATGAATGTGGACAGCATGAAATGACAAAAATGTTTACTCCTTCCTACTCATGAAGTGTGAAAGTTTTCATTTTTCCTCGTTGCCTCGGTGCTCCTCAGTAAGCCCTGAATATTCACCGGTTGGATGATCAGAAAGAAAGTATCACAGTGTTGGAAGACTATATTCTCATTTTCGTGATGGTGGATGTTATTGTTTTGGGGTCTTAAGTCTCTTCCTATGTTCGGATGAAATTGTAACTCTTTAATCTTGTGTGTGGCCCATTAGCTCAAGGTTTTAGAACCCCATTTGTGTTCTACAAGGTCATAGAGATTCATCCCCTATATGGCCCATGTAAACGGCATCCAGCAGCTCCAGGCAGGTGAGTGGGAAGTTGTAGGGTTTATGCCGATTCACAGCTTCCTGAAAAACAAGTTAAAGCATTTGTCCTGTCAGGGTGTGTGGGTGGTGTCTTCCTTACACCGCTGAGTCAGCACATGGAAGCTGGAAATCGGATCACCCAGCAGAGACCATCCCAGCAGAGTGCACTGGACCTCCTGGGTGTCTGCACCCACGAACCGTCACAACCCGAAGCCCCGGAAGGGGACCCCAGGTGCACCCCAGAACTCCTGTGATGGGATAAAATGTGTTCCAGGGAGCTGGACCTGGCAGGGGTGTAGCCATGTTGTCCGTTTGCTGAATTTAGTTCTGATGAGAAGGTACATGTGACCTAATTGAGCGAAAGAAAAAAAAAATGGGAATCTGGAAGTAATTGCTGGTTCTCTGTCTGCAGATTATTGTATTTAGGATGCAGTTTTCTGCTGCTGCCCTCATTTCTGTTTGGGTCATTAGCCCTTGTCGAGAGTCTTCATCCCCAATCGGATGGTCTTGAAAGTCAACTTTAAAAGAATATCTCATCCTAAAAAAGCTAAATAAACTACTGATATTGATGACAGAATGATTTAAACATTTTTCCTATGCATGACAGTATTTTAAATGTGGCTTTTTCAAAGGAGAACCAAAAATACTTACTGTAGCCTTAGTGAAATACCTGAACTGAAATTCATAACTTAAAATCTTTTTTGAATCAAATGACTTGGATAAGTGTGCTGCTGAGTGTGAAGCTTAGGCCCACCAAGAATTATGCTGTCAAGTCGCGCACTGAAAGTGACATCCATGATGTTTTCCCCATATTTTGTCTGGACCGTGCACTGCTTGGGTGAGTCCTTTGCAAGTTTATGTCTATGCTGTCAGGCAGTCAGTTCAAGTTCAAAGTTACCCTCCCTCCTGTTTTTGTCCCTACTATCATACACATGTACCTATGCACCAGCAAGCCCCTAGCTGCAATCTTGGGACTCAACTTCAACAGGAATCTCCTCGTTATTCCTTCCGCCCACAGTCTCCCTCTGAGGCCGTCCATTTTGCATATTGTTATAAGATAAATCGCTTCACCCACCTGCCCCCAAATCTTCCGTGATCCTCTGCTGTTGAAAATCCGCCATTTCTCATTCACTGCTCTGATACATTAGGTCATTTTACAGCTGCTGTGGTCTGGAAGGTAACATAAAGCGTCGTCGGGTCTGACCTGAGTCCTCATTGCTCCTTCCTGACAAGCCACCTTCTCCTCCCACTGCTGAAGTATCTTCTGTGATGCGGAATATACTGTTTGTTCATGCAGCTGACACTTTTAGAAAGTTCTTCCTTAGAGCAAGTATAACTCTAACTAGTTCTGTACCAAGACTCTGTTCATGCTTTATCCTCAGCCAGGAAACTTTGAGTCACCTACTGTTTTAAAGCATAGATTTTATTATTATTTGGATATGGCGAGGCCAAGATACATTGTGTTACTCACAGTTTCCAAGAGGACAGAGCATGGCAGGCCATGGGGGCCACATGGCGAAGCACCAGGCTTGGTTTGGAGGCAGAGGGAGCAAGGAAAAACGCAGTCGAGAACTTTTAGTATGGTTTTCTTGGTGAGGAATGGACAAGGCAGGGTAAGCAGGCTAGGTGGAGTTAGGGTTGGCTAGTTAAATAATTTCAGCAGGCTCTGGACGAGGACTGTCTCTGGTTGTCTGATGTCTGGCCCCGAGGTGATCAGGGCATGCAGAGAGTGACCTTGAGTGAGCCTCACAGAGCAGATGGTTGGGCTGTGGATTCCGAATGGGTTAGTTTGCATATGAAGGCGTGCTCACAGGTGAGCCCTCACCACCAGCAATTTGCTATCTCTAGGGATTAGCGGGCCCTGGAAAGGGGTGATCCCTCCAGAGTCAGCAAAGCCCCAGGATATCAACGCATCCAACATGCAGAGTTAAAAGACGTGATTCATACACTGCTCACTCTTACGGCCCCATCTCAGTTACAAACTAGCTATGTAACCTTGAATGAGAACCTCAAGTTCCTTGTGAAGACTCAAAGGTTATAGCCCAGCCAAGAGCCCACTGTTTCTTCTTTGTGGGGATGAAGCCTCTGACCCTTCCAGTGGTTTTTCCTCATGCCCAGGTTCTTTCAGTTCATATTCCCAGTGGGAAGGTCCCACGAAACGCCCGGGACTGTGCGTGAGTGGACCGGCGCGCTCTCCCTGGCGAGGGAGCCAAGCGGGCCGATCAGCAGCAGGCGCCCCGAGACTTCGCTCTCGTCTCTTTCACATGTGGACTTTTCCGCCTACACTTGTGTTCCTTACTGCTTCGGCCAGTGGGCTCTCTCTGGGATGTGATCGTCAGCCCTGCCACTCGGATAGCTTTTGAGTTCTTGGTCTGAGCCAAGTGATTGTTCAGTGCATAATATATGTCTGTGACCCATTTGACAGGTGGCATTTAATAACGCCCTTGTGAAGGAAAGCTAAACATAGCATTGACTTACAAGTATAAGACAAAGTATGGCAGACCCTCTACTATACTACAGCTTGGAAAAATAAATCTCCATTTTATTAATCGAGTTGGCAGTAAAGAGGACTATGGAACTCATGTTTAGAGACAAGAGCGGAAAATGAAATCCCTTTATTGACGCCGGTGCCAGTACGTGAGCTGTAAAGATCGGAAGGCGAAATGTTAATCCATTTGGCACAAATTAATAATCATTCTGTAAACTTAAACAGTGTGGAAAATATTCTGTGTTGGTGTTCACCGTGGAAAAATCAGAAGGAACAGTTCTTTGTTGTTCAGAATAGTCAGGTTTTTTCCCCCTCCGATGTATCAAGAAATTTTAATTGTGTTGTGAAAAGTTTTAAATTTCTTAGAAAACCTATAAGTTAGATTTCATAAATATTGGTGTGAATCAGAACATTATATGTTTTGTAACATGTAGGAGTAGGGATAGTTTACAGTGCTGTCTCATTAATACAGGATTTATTCAAACAGATGTAAAACACAGGAATAGTATTTCACTAAACAAATGTACATTTTCAGATGTTAAACAGATAGCAGCTAGCAACCCAGTTAGCATATAATTTTAATTCTCCTCAACTCATCAGGCTTTGCTTATGATGACCTAAATATGGCTTTTTAACTCTTAAGAGTTAAAAGGGGATTAAAATGATCAGCACTTTAAACACAAACAAAATGGCCACTAACGCTCGGAGTGGAAAAACCCTCAGATTCTGCTTTTTGTCTCTGTTCTGTGGGGAAGGCTGGGCCCATGCGAGAAGCATACTGGGGGGACCACTTTGAATTAGCTGAGCAGAGAGGCTGGTGGCGGGGAATAGGTGTGGTATGATCAGTGGGAGTGGTTAGAATTTGCCAAGACATAAGGGCAAACTTGCTCATCCCTGATAGAGGGTTATTTAAGAATATTGAAATCCACTGGTAAAAAA
This sequence comes from Pteropus medius, assembly GCF_902729225.1. NCBI lineage: Eukaryota > Metazoa > Chordata > Mammalia > Chiroptera > Pteropodidae > Pteropus > Pteropus medius. Next base: position 2,413,013 of record NW_024347790.1, on the reverse strand, counting down.
GAACTCTTGTAAACCAAAGGCATTACCCAAAACTTGGGACTGCTTTGTCTATGGTTTTGTTTTGTTTTGTTTTTCTGACTCTCCTGGCCCTTCTTTGAGGACCCTAGCCCACTTTTTTCCTGCCTCAATGCCTGGACTTCCTTGGGTCCTTGGAGGCTGTCAGGAATTGTGAAGGGTCTGAAATTCTGCCATACTGGTAAGTTAATAAGTCTGCTTGCCCCAGTTGGACGGATGCTGGTAGAAGACATGATACTTCCGGGTCAGAGATGAAGGACCATTTGTTACAGCAGTAGCTGTAGCCAGAGTGGCAGCATCCTTGTTCCAGTTCCCTGAGCCGCATCTCCCATAGAGCATCTCAGAGAGGGCCAGACGATACCAGCACATGCAGTGGGTTGCATTACAGGAGAGAAACTCTGGGCTCTGGGAACACGAATCTTTTATAATCGGCAGTAGGCATGCCTGCCTATGATATTGTGATTTATAAGAAGCATATATTCAGTCTTTGTCCCTGTTTCTGGCACAGAGCCCTTAAAACCCTTGGAATTTCCAAAGTGGTGAGAGTCATAAAAGTGTCTTTTGTTATATTAATGAAGTGACCTATGGAACACAGCTCAGGATGGGGGCTGGTCAGCAGAGAAACTAGCCATGTCATTAGCTTGGGGATTTTCAGTCCCACCCCCCAGACCTCCCAGGAGGTCTGGAGAGCTTCCAGGTTGGGGAACACATGAAGATTTGGGGAGAACAGCATGCCTGGAGAAGGCATGGAAGCTCCGCCCCCTTCCCATACCTCGTCCTATGCATTCGTCCATCTGGCTGTTCCTGTGTTATATAGTCTTATCATTATAATAAACCAGTGATCTACTAAGTAAAATGTTTCCTAAGTTCTGTGAGACAGATTTTAGCAAATTAATCAGACCCAAGGAGGGGGTCGTGGGCCCCTCTGATCTATAGCCAGTCAGATAGAAGCACAGGTGACAACCTGGACTTTGTGATTGGCATTCGAAGTGGGGCGGGGGTGGGGAGGCGCAGTCTTGTAGGACTGAGCCCCTTGCCCTGTGAGATCTGATACCGTCTCTAGTTAAATTGTAGGACATCCAGCAGGTGTCCAAGAATTTCTTGGTGGTATGGGAACACCCCCACCGCCACCACCACACACACGCAGACATTGGAGTGGTGATCAGACTTTTATTTTGCTTCAGAGAGAGGCACTGTCTGTCTCACATGGATGTTCACTGAACAAACATCCTTGAAGAGGGTCTACACCAAAGTCTGGTCAGTGCCTCATCCACAAGATGTGCAGAAATGCAAGGGACCGCGGGAGAAATGGCCGCTGACGGTGGCTCCTGCTGTTCCTCCAGCTCCCTGTGTCCTTAGGAACTGTCAGCGGCGGGCATGAAAGAAACTGTAGTCGAGCGTGGTCCACACTCCTTCCATGAACCTTTTTCAGGGGGTCTTTTGCAAACTTTCTGAAGACCCTTGGTGATCCTCATTTGAGTGAAATGTTGGGAAACAATAAGCTAATTACAAAAATGGCTAACGGTTATTAAACCCTCACTGTTCTGTGCTATCTGCTAAGCACTTTACGCTCATTATCTCCTTTTAGCTCTCTGAGGTGAGTATGGAGGGAATCACCCCCCTTTTTCTTTTATAGATGAAAAGTTCTTGTTAAGAGCCTTAGGCAGGAAGTGGAGAGATGAGACGCAAATACAGGTTGTCACTCTCTTTCCTTTCATATTTCTCTTTCATTGAGAGACTTTTTCATTGAGAGGTGGTGGTGGATTTGTGCATTCGTTTCTCCAGGGAAATTGAGACGCATGAGGGTTAGGAATCAAGGTCGGGAACGAGCTTGTGCGAACAGACCCCTTACAAACATCATTGCCAAGCCTCCAACAAATCCTACGATGTTTTCAAAGCGATTGGAACCCTTGTTTTATGGATGAAGAAATAGAGGCTTCAGGAGACTGACCGACTCGACTGAGACCACACAACAAATACGTGAGGAGCCTGGGAGCCAACCCCAGACCATTTGGCCGTGGAACATTCTGTACATACTGCCCCCTCCCCAACCCCCCAGTAATCACAGGCACTCACATCCAAGACCTTGAAGTGCCCTCAGGTATTTAAGCTCCTTCTGAAACAGAAAAGAAAGTGATAATAATAGGTTCACTGTAGTTTGTCGAATATCTTTCTTTGAAAAGATAAGCCCATGTGTAATTTAATCACCACATTGACTGAACTTCAGCCGCTTTAAGGACCTTTTTCTTCTTTCATAAAACTTGAAATGTGGAGAGCCTCACACACTTGGGTCATTCACAGCCTCCCAGCAAGCTACTGCAGCCGGCCCCATTTGCCCCTTGCTTTAATTCTAAAAGTCATTAATGAGTCAGCATCCTCACTGCTAGCTCCCACTTAGCACTTTCTCTCTGGTCTTTTCCTAGAGAGAGAAATGAATAAAAAAAATATATTTTTTTTAAATACCATACATCATAGAGTTTCTTTATTCAAATTAAATGCCATGGAATTTTGCTCTCAACCTAGCTCTGGACAAAAAACTATTAAAATCGCACATTTGTAGATAGAAGGAGGTCTGGAAACACACACACAGAAGTTTCCTCCCCCAGGTTCCCTTGGCAACCATTTCTCTAGCATTTTCCAGCGGATCTTAAAAGCTTGGCTCAGATGCGTATGTTAATTTTATAGACATGCTTAATATTGCTCATTAATTTCACAGTTTCCAGATTCTTCCAAGTTCTCCTAAGGGGACTTTGTGCCTTTGTGAAAATTCTACACCTCCCCCCACCCCAAACAGAACAGAAGCCTTTAAAGTGGTTTCCGACAGTTGTTTTCTTACCAATACTTGCGAGTCCTCTTGTTACCATGGTGTTGCATCCTCCTGTTTCTCATTTAATTGTGGAGGGTGTTGTGTGAAGCTTGTAAACACATTTGCCATGTTTACATTTCCACGTTATGGTTGTTACAGACGCTACCATATCTGATAAAATGAGGACATTGTTAGGTTTATATATATCCATTGATTTTTATGGAAAAATTCTTGAAAGTTGGAACCACAGCTCTTTTTTTTTTTTTTTTTGAGTTATACCTAGCATAATTCTGATGTTCCATAACTGCTTCAATTCTTGTTTAAATTGGTGTGAATTTTTTGGAGACATTTCCTCCATGATGAGTAGTTACGTTTTCCTTTGTTCTTTGAAGCTACATCTGATTGATTCTTGCCTTCACCACATCCAGAGAATTAGGATTATGTCACCTAACTTTTTTTAGGTGCAATCATAGGAACATTCTGTCATGAATTTTGCTTGATGACACTTGGTTAGATATGTAAATCGTAGAGTTAAATCAGGTAAATCAATCCAGCAACAGTTTTTCAGATCGTCCTGGGACATTTATCTAAATAACCCCTTCTTTAGTTACAAGAATGTAGCCACTTTATAGTCACTTCAGTAGCATAACCTGCATGTGGACCCCGCCCCAGAAAGCCTCATCTTGCCCTGAATGTATTAACAGAGAATGACCTCTGCGACTTAACTTATCGGATAGACGTAACAGGATCTTTAGCCAAAAAGTCGAAGGAGGTTGTTGTTACTCGAGTATTATATTTTGTATTTCCATGATGGAGTGCTTAAAATGAAGGGAAGAAGGCATCCTGACACTTAAAAAATAGACAGTGTCATACATGCCACACACATGTATTTTAGATGTGTATATCATAGCTTCTGTAATCTCTGTACTTCCATGGATGTTTACTGTGTATTTCAGCTTTCTTGTCAACTTGGCGATATTGCTTTGAAAGTATTAATGGGGTGGTCATCGGTTTGATCCTCATGCAGATTTCTTACGGGGGATGGGGAGGAGTCTACTGGTTGATGGCCCGGAGATATCCTGGCAGCCCTGCTAAGACAGAAGTTTATGTATGGGAGGGACAGACAGACCAGGGGGTCGAGGCGAGAGAATGTGTTGTGTGCAGCTCCTGTGGAGAGTAAGCAAAGCACATGCCCTGAGGAGGGTGGGCGGTCAGCAGGTGCGCCCGTGCGAGCAGCACCTGGTAGCCTGCACAGCTCTCTCCTCTTCCTTGTTACACACTGGAGCTGTAACTGTCCCACGTACCACGCAGCTGTCTCTTCAGGACGTTCAGAGGGTGAGTCAGATGCAAGAGACTGAAGAACACAGACGGGCACACTGTTGGGTTCTGACTTTTGAGGGGCTGCTGCAGAAAACGTATCTCATACGTGCTTTTCAAATGAGTGGGACTTCAAATGGAAGCCCAGGCATGGTCCTCCACCAAAAACTAAGGGACACATTGGCAAGAAAGACCCCATGTGGCTGTGACTTCTGCATCAGGTATTGTGACCTTGGGTTAATGGAGGGGCTCGAGGGCTGCCCTTGGCACGATCAAGAGCATAGATGTCTTGAGTACAGAATGGCTGAGAGGGGACGATCTGTGGAGCCAGGAGGGACTAGTGCCAGCAAATTCATCCCTCTGAAGTATGCTTGCATTGTCTCTCTTCCTTTCTTGGTGATGGAACTTGGTGACAGGAGAATACCAAATGAATATTACTTTTAGAATTAAACACACATGAGATTGATTAATGCTTTAGTGCAACTAGAACCTGGATGTAACGCAGACCTGGGATGTACAAGCTGTAGCAGTTTTATTGAGCTAGATTATATATGTAACATAATATATGCTAATATGTAATGTATAATAGATATAACATATAACATGTAATATATAATATATAACATGTTAATATATTTCTATATTATATGTAACATTTATATATAGTATAATGTATATAATATTAATATAATTAATACATATTATATTGTATTATCATTGTGATATCTTATAATATATTAATATATTATATAATATATAATATAATAAATATGATATTATACATTACATACAATATATAATATATAATATATAATATGTATTATATATTATATTATATTATATTATATATAGGTCTTTAAGAAAAGATATAACTTGCTTGAAGGAGATGATTAGCTAAATTTTACTTTGAAAGAAAATAAAATCAAACAATATAAGGTGCATATGCACTATGTGAGACCAGAGAAAATAAATAACAGGAAAACTCTAGTGTACCAAAGTGCATTCTAATCTCATCAGATTACAAAATAAAATAAACCTTTTATGTTTATAAAATAAATGGCTAGAAAGCTGCCCCGAACATGTTGGGCATCCTAGGGCATCCTAGGACCTGCTTGTAATTGTTGTACAAAGACATGGAAATTTGGCAAATATACTGATATCCTAACATGTCAGCACCGAGTAACAGGAGGCAAAATCTTTTAGAGCAGAGGTCTGGCAATATTTTAAAAATAACCTCCCGTTTGGGAAAAATGTTTTGATGAGCAAGTAGTTTTTGATTGTTTTATTGAAGAGAGCTAAGGCCATCATGACTCCTCTGAATTTGGGTTAAAGATAGTTCATCACAATGGTGGAGGCTGAGTAAAGAGACATCCTTTTCCTGCTTTCTCTGGTGTCAGGTGGCCGCTAGAGGCAACTTGGGAAAAAGCCTTTGCTGGATCTGCTGGTGGAAATGGCCTTCATTTCTTCAGCGCCCCTGTGGCCACCCAGCCAAATGGGGTTCCCAGCTAGGTGGGTTGCTGTGGAAACCAGCAGCTCTAAAAACCGAGAGGAAAGGAAAAATTAAAATCGCCGGAATATAGGCCAATTTGAGGGGATATAAAAGGGAATGAAAAATGGTCAACACTAAACTTCACACAGAAACAAACACACAAACAAGACGGAGCCCACAGACTCTGGGTCCTTGCCACGGAGAAGCCAGAGCTTATAGAAAACTGAGATGCATCGGCTGTTCAAAGAGTAGGGGAAAGCGTCTCTCCTTGCTCTGATTGGGAAGACCGCAAAGGACTCTGTGATTGGGAATGGGACACGTTAGCAAGTGATCGTAAGAGAGACATTGAGAACGTTGGCTCTGGAGCTTGGATGAGAAGTTACGAAATAAGCGTACTCTGTCATCAGTAGACAAGTAACTCAAGGTCTGAATTATTTGAAGATGAAGGAGGGGGAGGAAACACAAGGCACACTTCCCACCTGGCCGGCCCGTGTTTGCAGGCGGTTTCATTCCGTGCTGAGGCGGGTTCTTCCATCGGCCAGTGGAGCCTGTACCGTCATCCCTGCCATTATGGTTGCTGAACACTTGCTACTTAGAGGTGCCATTTCTCAAGCCAGCAATTTGAAACAGCCTTGTTGCATTTAGTTCTAAATCTGTGGCAGATAGAGAGGAAATGACTAAAAGATAATGTTTAGTTTTCTGCCCACAAAGCAGATGTTCTCTGTGCTACTAAGAATGGACCAGTTTGTGCCCACAGAACCAAACGCTTCGTGTTTGCCAAGAGCAAAGGAGTTCTGAATCATGGTGCTAGAAGAATTCCTGAGTGCTTGTTTCTTCCTTGATTCCATTACTGGCTGAAGAAAATTTGAGAATGCTCTAGAGGCAGCGACTGAATTCCTGATCGTGAAATAATGTGCTGAGTAAGAGCGTAACGAGGAGAGGTCTGAGCACATATTCTGGGGCCACCCACCACGTGGAGGCAGAATTGGAACCTACGATGGGTACTGTGTAATTCAGCGTTCTCCAGAGAAACGGAACCGATAGGACGTGTTTATGTATATATAGAAAGAGATTCGTTATAAAGAATTGACTCGTGCATTTGTGGAGGCTGGCAAGTCCCAAGATCTGCAGAGTGAGTCAGCAAGCCGGAGACCTAGCAAGAGTTGATATTTCAGTTTCAGTCTAAAAGCAGAAAGAAGCCAATGTTCCCGTTCAAAGGCTGTCAGTCAGGAGGAATTCTCTTACTCAGAGGGAAATCAGCCTTTTTGTTTTCTTCAGGCCTTCGACTGATTAGATGTGGCCTGCTCACGTTAGGGAGGGCAATCGGCTTTACTCGATTTAAATGTTAAGCTCATCCAAAAACACCCACACAGAAACACCCCGAGTATTATTTGACCAACTCTCTGGGTACCTTGTGGCCCAGTGAGGACCATACAAAAAAAAAAGGCAGCTGAACACATCTGGCCTTCGGCCACATTTGGTGGGGGCACAGAATGGTTGGAAGGGGGTCAGGATGTGGTCAGATTAATATTTCAGGTAGCTCCCTCTGACTTCCGTGGAATTTCAGAGGTCAGATCTGAGGACAATGGCCGTTCTGTGAAGAGGTCGAGTGGCAGTCTGGGTGATAGATGGAGGGGGCCTGAAATAAAGCCTTGTGAACTTGGTTGAGAAGGAAGGGCCTGCTGTGAGACGTGTATTTTAGCATTAAAATCAGAACTTGGTGACGGATGTGTATGGTAAGGAGCCAAAGAATGATGTTCCAGCTTTGATTTAGTAATTAGGTACTCCAGCTCAGCGGCATCTCGCCGGCCAGCAAACATCTTAACACGTGTGTAGGTTGGGGACCATTTATAGGGTCTTGGTCTTCCTTTTCTCTACAAAATAAGAATGGTGTTAGTGAACTCAGCTGGCTGTAAGCTGACTTCCCTGGTAGGAATAATTTTGTTTACTGTTGAATGGATAATCTAATTCTAAGTGTTACTCTAGAAAAATGATACCCCAATGGGAAAGTTCTGTAACTTCCACTCAATATTGCTATGAACCTAAAACTGCTCTGAAAAGAAAGTCTCTTTTTAAGAAATGAACTGGATCTAGAGCTGTCGGACTGGAGGTCTGTTCATGATGTAGTATCACACGAAT